>NC_062219.1:104197659-104497659 GCF_902686445.1 Sciurus carolinensis
TAGAAGGATGCTGGCCTATTACCACCCCCCTTAGTGTATCACAAACGAGCTATTTATATCAGATTTCCCTTCTGAGTGACAGAGATGAGGGATGGATGCAATGGATTGGGATCCTGAGATGGGGACAGATCCAGTCTTTAACAGTCTCTGGCTTTCCTCTGGGCAGCTGCAGATAGGCTCTAGAGGCAGTAAAGCATCTATCCCAAGGAATGACAGCAGGGGAACCCTGGTATAAACCTTAATAGGGAGCTGAGAAGCTAGAAATCTGAACAAGAGTGAGTTTTCAGAGAAAGAAGGCAGAGTGGAGATGGAATGTGGTGACATTTCTCAGACAGAAAGGGGAATTGAGTCTTCACCACTGATGACATTTGACAGCTCTCTCCATTTATCAAAATTTTTGATATTTTTAGTATTTTTCATAGTTTTCCTTCTGTCTGCCTTCTGGAACAATTTTTCTAGAATCTTGGAAATGAGGGTTTTTGTTCAGTTATTAAAATTTGTATATTTTGTTTCATTTCTAATTCGTACTAATTTCTCAGAAACATCTGAAAATTTCATTGTTTTCTATGAAATCAGAATTAAAATACCATTATGATTTTTTATTTATGCTTTGAATGAATGAGTACCTGGAATTGATCAAGACAATGCCAAGTTCTCCTAAAAACAGCTGCAGGTAATATACCCTAAGCCTATACTTGGAATGAATAAATTCTCATGTAATTGATCACTATCATTTGAAAACACACACACACACACATACACACACACACACACACACCATGCCTCATGAGGACAAAGACCCAATGTGTCCTATTCACTACTATTCTCAGAATAATATCACTCTCCAGATTTAATGAACATGGCTATGGTCCTTGATAAAAGTCTCTAAAACATGGAGCACGATTTGATGATTAACAGAGATATAAAAAGTATTAACCACATAGTTCGTGTTCATTACAACTCCTTTTAACAAAATATATAATACAATTTTAGAGGATCTTTTAGAACTGAATAAACACTTTATTCGTTCAAATTTTTGATATTAAAGGATCTTTTGCAAAACAACTTATTGTAAAATAAAAATAATGCTATTTCCCAGTTGGGTTGGTAACTGCTTTATTATAAGTGTGTCCTATCTTACAGCAGTTGACAGACATCTGTTCTAATCAAGTCATTCTAGCATTCTTGGGTTAAAATTGTTGGTCTAGAGTACTAAGTGCTGGTGAGGGAATAGAGCAACTAGAACTCTTACACCTTATGATAGGAGTGCAAAACTGTACATTGACTCTGGCAAAGGGTTTTGGAAATCTCTCAAGAAGTTTTATATATATATATATATATATATTTATATATATATATAAAACCTATGGCCAAGAAATTATACTTCAGATCATTTACAAGGAGAAGGCTGTAGATGAATGTCTACAGCAGTTTCATTTTATGACAGTCAAAAACTGGAATTGAACTGTGCGCCCCTCATCAAGTATTGATAAACTGTGTTTGCACAGTTCACCAGTATTCCAAAGTGAAAAGGAACAAAGACATGCAAAGTGAGAGAGTACAGTATAAAAAGGCTACACATTGGTGTGATTCCAGTTACATCACATTCTGGAAAAGGTAAAGATACAGTAATATTAAAACGATTCATGGTTGCCAGAAGTTATGGCAGGATGGAGCTATCACCACATTTCACTGCGTAATCATCACCTTTGTACGTTCTTGAAAACTCTGTGCATTCTAATCTTGCACCAAATATAGTTTAGCAATAAATGAAGAATTTTTAAGTAATACCAGCACGTTAGAAAAAAGGCTTCACATAATGGTTGCCCCCCACCTTTTTGCACAAAAAAATTATTCTTTGGCATAAAACCTGTGACAATTTTGCAGTGAAATATGGTACTCCAAGGGGTGATGCAAGGGGATTTTGGGAGGTGAGGTAATTGTTTTATGTCCTGACTTGGGGTGTAGTTACATGAATCTATACATTTGTTGAACTCCATAGAACTGTACACTAAAAGAAAAAAATCTACCATATGACACTTAAACAAAAAATCTCTCAGTTTATGAGCATTCAGTAATTGTTTAACCATCTAAGCCTGACTTCAGGGTGATGTGTCTTCTTTGCACTGCATAACTGGAGACCATGTGGTTTGGAAGCCATGCACAGTTATCTGAGAGGTAGAAAACTGAAAAAAGTCAGAAATATTATAATTTTTAAAAATAAAATAAAACAGTTATGATCAAAAGGAAACTTGCATATACTTGTTCAAAAAGCCGAGTTGTGGATCTTATTTAAATCTATCACTTTATTGTCCAGTTATTTGGATTATCCCCCCTGGTACTTATTCTGGCATTAATTAATATAATAGCATTTGAAAGAAAGATTAGAAATGTGTTATCTTAGAAATAGACTTGCTCTAAGGGACATACATATTGATATACCAGGAAAACTTGGGCAATTTTCTCACTGCTGAGATTTTTTTTCTCCTACTCTGGAGTCCAATGGAAACCACATATTTATTAAATGATTGATGCTTGTGCTCCTTAGGAACCATGGGAATTACCATCCTAGATCAGATCATTAGTCTGCCTAGTCTAACATCTTGCTTCTGGCTTAGGTAATTATCTGATGCTTTTGAGGGACATTTAACTCTTTCTTATAAAGTATTTGACCAGTGTTTCACATGGTGTTGATTGTCATTGTTGAGCAGTAGGTGAAAAATCTGGGCAGAAGATAAATAATATAGCTCAGCTAAGTTATTTTATATTTTTAAATATATTTTTGTTTTTAACCATTTGATGAAATTGATTAACTCACAAATGATAAGGAAGATTGTGATACACTTGGTCTAATTTTCAAGGATTTGATTTTTATACTCTACAACCAGGCTACAAGATAAAAATTCCATTGGCTCTAATAGCTTTTACACTTCTAGAAGTTCTCTATTTTATTAAAAAGAAAAAGAAAATCAGCCTCTTCATATTCATAATGTAGCTTTACAGGGCTGTTTAGTGGTCTCAAGGTTGTTTCTAAATAATTGATAATTGATAAATCTTTATAAAGTTCTTCTGTATTCTTCTCATACGTTGCTTTGATTTCTAAGAGTGGGATAGTTTAATTGGTTAATATGATGGGATACTTCTGCCTTCCTTGCTCTAGGTGGATGTGGTATAAGTATTATTTTAGGGTCAATAATTTATTAAGGATTTTCAAAGTCTTAATGAGGATTTTGTAGAATCAGGAAAAAAAAATGTGGTAGGAGACAAAGCTTCTTGCAAATGACCACAGTCTGATTTTAGGTAGCCTGCTAAATGAGAATACTGTAGTAGTTGTTATTGTTTATAAGCAGAGTTCTAGTTGAAGTTTTAAATTGGTAAGCAGGCAAACATGCCATATGAGCCTTAGGCTTAAGGGCTTGTGAAGAATCCTTCTACAGTAGTGACTAGGATAACTTTGCCCTCCAAAGGGGGCATTGGGCCATGCCTGGAGGCATCTGTGGTTGCCACAACTGGGCTGGGTATGTTTACTGACATGTGGTAGACAGAGTTCAGGAATGGGCCAAATGTCTTGTAATACACTGGGCAGCTCACTGCAGCCAAGTGTGACCCAGTTGAGTATGTCAGAAGTGTTGAGGTAGGGATGCTCTAGAGTGGAAAGAATGTTTCAGTACTGAGCACAGATCCTTAATAAACATAGTAGGTGCAGATTCTATATTGACAAAATTTTCACAAGCAACTTCTCAATACAGACTCAGGGCATAGGGGAAAAGTATCAAGCAAATTGCAAATAAATGTTAATCTAAACCAAATTTCATGATATGTGTTACAATTATTTCACAGCGTGTTTCATTAGGCACACATGCAAATCAGCTCATTAAAAGGACTATTACTAGTATCATTTTTAACCTGAGACTGAATATTGTTTTCCTCTCTTCTCCGTTAGAGTTAATTTTTAAGGGTTGTTCATCAGCTTTTCCTCATCTCCCACGATAGAAAACATGAAGTTTCTGGAGCTCATGCCCATGGGCAGGGCTCTCTTGCTCCTACCCACAGTTCTCCAGGGCTATGTAGGACTCTGGGGTTTCACTGCCAGTCTTCTAGTACAGGAATCCTTTCATTAACTGCTGTATGACTAAATGTGAAGGTTTGGGAGCATTAAATCCAATTGTTTTGTTCCTCTCCCTCTGAATTCTGAATTTTTAAACTCATTGTATTGAGATGGGAAATAATAGGATAAGAGCTTTGGACCAGGAGAAGATTATAACATGGGTCATTCCAGAAACAGTATGGAGGAGAAAGGGTTGAGTATCTCAGATCTTGGTTTAGGACTATAGAGAATCCCTTTCTGGACATTTGGACAGAATTTGCTTAATTGGGTGGTGTTCATGATGGCAGTCATGAATCTTGCTTTGCTGTCCTAAAGAGTAATCTTCTAGAAGCTTCTGCCCCATTTCCTTCTCTTCAGGGGATCAATGATTCATCTAATGTCCACAGACCAGTTACCATTTTCCAATGACTTTGTGTCTACCCATTGTTGCCAAATGCTTAAAGTAGAACTGACTTCACACTAGCATTTTAAGTGTTAATGGGTTTATAGACACAGGAAAGACTCCTTTCTAAAATTCACAGCATGGCTTGAAAGTTAGTGCTTATAATTCCTTTTAAATCCACAACCAGAGACATTTTAAAAGTTCAAACTTGTAAAGGCAAACCGGGACTGCTAGCTTATTAAACACGTTTTCATTGAAATTCAAATGAGATTCTTTCTTCAAAGGAAGAGAGGGTAGTTTTGTTGTTGTTGTTTTTTCAGCCCCCAAAAGGGGTAAAGTTTCTTTAAGAACCAAAAGGACCATCAAAGGCAAACCGTTTCTACTTCATAATTTCACTTTGGGCTTTTGCTGTCTTACTTCTGCTCTTCACATCCAGGTGTACAACAGATACAAGAAAATAAGGCAGGAAAGTGATTAAGATTTCCATTCTAGAATTTCACTGTTGCCTCAAGAATTTTTTTATCCATCTTATTGCCTTTACAAAACCAGGAAATTTATAATTGATGTGCTTCCTAAACATAGTTGCATATACTCATGTTGTTATTATTTTAAATCAATGATAGGGGATAGTCATCAGTTTTCATTTTCAAAACCTTTGAAGAAAATGTTCTCAGCATGTCAAGAGTGTCAATTTTTGAGACTCAGTGCATGCAGCATTGCTTTAAGCTGCACAGCTCTAAAAATGCACCTTAAAAACAGCTTGGATACCCAGATGTTATGTCTTGAATACCACCAATTTAACAGACCTCTGGACTTTAAGGTTTTTCCTTTTCTTCCTCCCTGTCCCCCTTCTTCTTTCCCTTCTCACTTTCCTCCATTTTCTTTTGGCAATTTGGTCTTCATGTTTCAGAAATAACAGGATTAAATACTATGGTGAGGGGCTAAAAGGTTGAGATTGAGGTTGCATTATAAATACAAGTTAAAAGCTTTAATTTATACTTCAGAATAACAAGATATGAAAGGATTTTGTGAAAATCCTTTGTTCATTAGATAATGTTTATTTAACAAGATGAGTGTTTTCAATGAGATTAAACTGTGGGTTTTATAGAAAAGAATCTAAGAAGTGAGGTCTCTGTTCTTTAAATCCTGCTGATTTAAAGAAATATTACTAAATACTTTTAAGTCCATTTTTCTTCAGCTTCATCTACTTGCCATTGGTTATAATAGACTTAGAACCTTAAAACTTGTTCTTTTATTCTTCATTTTATGTTTAAAAGTTTGGCTAGCTTGTTTTCTTTGAACTTGTTGTTATTCAAAGTTTCTAGCAGAATTCCAGTCCTCCAGAGTCAGTGCTATTGGAAGAAGCCAAGAAATTATTGCCAGTAGGAAAGCTGTGAGTGAGGACATTTCTTCAGAGACAGTGGGCTGTGCATTGCTTTCTATAAGTCAGAAGTGATGTGACTATACATCTACTCCACCCAGCACAGTCCAAGGGTGTACATGCTTTCCCAGAATAACAACAAGAACACTCACATCCCCAAGTGTGTAGGTTAGACAATAAATTATGTGATCACTCTAGACATGGAAGGTCATAAGGAGAAAGTGTCAATAATCTCTAGTGTTCTCAAGTGTTGTTTGTTTGTTTGTGGTATGGTTTGTGAATAAGAAATTGAGATGAGAATAAAGTACAAATAATCCCCAATTTATAGTGGTTCCACTTATAATTTTTCAATGTTTTCTTAGTGCAAAATCCATGTGCATTCCATTGGATCTGCACTTTGAATTTTGATCTTTTCCCAGGCTAGTGATGTGCAATAGGATACTCTTTTGTGAGGGTAGGTTGCTGCAGGGACAGCTTCCAGTCAGGAGTGGAAAGGATCAGTGCTGTACAGCACGCTGTGTTGCTAAGCTGTGCAGTTCAGTAGGTGAGGCATGTTAATGCATTTTTGACTTGTGATATTTTGAAGTTACAATAGTCTTATAAGGATATAACTCCATCATAAGTCAAAGGGAATCTGTAGTTTTGGTGTCGTCAAAGCAATTTGTGTTTTGTGTGTGTGTATGTGTGTGTGTGTGTGTGTGTGTGTGTGTAATTATGTGATTGTCTAAAGAATTCTTAAACTTTCCAAGGAAAAGGATTAGATGCACAGCTTTGTCAAGCGCAGGAGACTTTTAATGAAGACATGGGCAAAGGCAGGATGAGAGGTTGGTGGGGCTTGGAATACTGATGGAAAGGCCAGGGGAGGGATGAGGAAGGAAGTAACCATCAAGAAAGGAGCAGAGAGAGACCAAGAGAATGGAGATCAAAGTCATTGGAGTCAAGGAATGGACACAAAAAGAGCATAAACATAGAGACACAAAACCCAAGAGGTTTGTTTGATGAGATGGATTTTGTTTAGGATGCCGGAGATGGAGGGATCCTGAGAAATGAAAAGACCAGGGTTTGGCCACAAGAATGTGTACTAGCTTGGTGATGTATTAGAGGTAAAATCCTTTTGGTGGTGAGGGCTGAAAGGAATCTCAATGATAGCTTACTTAATCTCATTTTTCAAATGGTGAGTCTGACACTTCAAGAGCTAAGGCAACTTGTTTAAAAACAGTGAATTTTAGCAAAACTGCTGGTAGAACTCAGGTCTCCTTGTCCCAAATATGGGGTTGTGTTTAATAAACCATATCATTTTGTCCTTGAAACAACCAACTCTTGATATGCCCAGTGAAGGCAGAATCATTATAGTATAATGGCTCAGGATTGTGCTTAGAAATTAACAAACTGATCTCTTCCTGCACACTTCATCAAATAAATTCATAGTGTCAAATCCTAGAAACCTACTGTGACCAATGACATGTACATCAGAGAGAAAGTGTAATCCAGGTGACATGTGACATAGAAAGGTCACATTGCCTAGCACCAGCCCTTGCTTAAGTCTAGTTAATTAGTGGTATTTTTTGGTTAATTCAAATGGATAGACCTCAAGGCAATACTATTTGTGGAGTGCAGTCTGAGAGTTTAGTCATTCTTTCTATATTCTAATTTGAAATGTTTCAATTATTAATGCACATGGTTTGAAAATATGAAAATAATTTCAAGATCACTTTGGAGATTGTAGTGTTAAACCTTAACTGGTGTATTCATTCATGAACCTACTCGTTGTGTGAGAATTTTTATAGACAACACAGAGAACAGCATATCACAGCCAGAACATTGGTTACAGATGTCAGGAGACCCCTAGTGTTGGCTAATTCATTATAGTTTGAGTCAAGTTCTAAATAAACTGTATGAAAATTGCATTTCACTTCAGCAAAAGTAAATATCACTCCTTATACTGTTTTCTCACTGTTGTTGTGAAAGGCAAATGATGGCTGCTGAAATGGTAGCAAAGAGCATGAAATGATCATGGCTGGGACAGTTTCACATCCTGACTTGTGACCCCACTGCTGGGTGTCCATGTTTATTTAACCAATAAGAACTTCAGTTTAGTCATTTGTAAAATAGAAATAAAGGTACTATTTTTCATTGTTTTGCTAATATCTGTATATAATGTATATGTCTGTAACATAAAAAGATTTATTATTAATGTACCATAACAGAAATTCAAATTATTGTCTAAGATTTTAAAAGGTTCCAAGCAAATGTAAAGTTTTCTTTTTCTCTTTTATCTTCCAGTTCTTGTTGAAATCATTCCCTAGTCTTCATCTTCAGTTACTCTTTTTTTCAGGTAATCTCAATAAATTGATAAGCCTAACTTAGTGACTGTCTTAGCTTATGTTTCATTCATTCCGCTGTTTGTCAGAGTGGGGTACTGGAAACGGTAGTATCTATTTCCATGCATAAAAGAAGGTTAGCTATGAACAAGTAGATCATAGATTCATCTTAACTTTCAGACTTATTGTGAGCAAAACAGAAAAATATGGGCATTATTAGTGGAAAGAAATTGATGTGTTAAGTTTATTCAATTTAATATATATTTACTGATAGTCTGTTGTGTGCCTGCTATTTTTCTAGGCAGTAGTTGGGGTTCTCAATTGTGGAAACTAGTTGAAGACCCCTGCCCTCATGGAGCTTCCCTTGTTGAGGAGAGAAAGACCAAGTATGACACATAATAAATATGTTAGCTAATATGTTAGCAAGTAGTAAGTACTCTGAACAAAAGAAAAAAATGTAGAGCAGTATAGGAGGTCATAACATATGTGTGTACACAGACTGATCAGAGTTGACCTTGCTAAGAAGGAGACATTCAAGTCAAGTAGAAGAAGGAGTGAGTCACATGGACATCTGGGAGAGGAACAGAGAAATCTGCCTTGGCAGGGGCCCACAGTGGGATACATACCCAAAGTGTTTGAGAAGCAGCCAGGAAGTCAGAGTGGACTGAGCAAAGTGACTGGGAAAGGAAGTAGCAGATGCAGGTCACAAGTAAAGTGCCCTGGTCCCTGACAAAGCTTTTGGTGTGGTTTTAAAGATCATGAAGTATAATCCATTGAACATATAAATCAGAAGGGCAATCATTCTTCTTTACCTGGGGAGCATGACTCAATGATTCATAAAAATTTTCATCCTGAATCAGGTGTGCCATTCTACATTCAGACCAGGTCAGATTTAGATGTGGTTGGCCAAATCTGCCATCCATCTATGACAACACTGTTGATTTGAAAGTAAATTATAGAATGAATTCTTTCAGCCAGCAATCAGCAAGAAAGAGCTTTGGAAAAATCTTTTTAGAAGCTTAGGAAGTATTGGATGTGGATGGGTGAATGGAACTTCCATGGAATTCTGGGTAAGGCAGCAACATCAAAAGTTTTACAGAAGTGCTATTGGGGCAAGATGTCTTTATAGGAAGTTCAGCCATGTTCTCCTGATAGTGAGTTTTGTTCAGCGTCTGACATATCTGCCAGCCCTCACACCATACCGCCAAAACCTTTCAACATATGTATACTTTTGTTTGAATAAGCAGTGCCAGGGATTAAACCCAGGGCCTCACACATACTAGGCAAGTGTTCTACCACTGAGGGACACCCCTAGTCCTAATATCTAAACTAATAATGTTAACTCCTGCTAATGACATTCCTGTGTTAATAACAACAACATAAAAGATAGTATCTTCTTTTTATTTTTCATTTTACAGATGACTAAATTGAGTCTCATCATGCTTAAATAGACACCCAACTATGCAGTTGCAAGTCAGAATCTGAAACCATAACACAGTCATTATTCCAAGCACTTTGCCAAGTCACCTGCCATTGACTTCCCCTTGATCACTTTTCCTGCCAGGTCCTAACATGACCTGGTAGTAGTCCCTAGGACAACACTGAGGTCACTGTCACTGGAAGACTTCAACTCTTGTTGATGAACAAGTATAGCTTGCTTGGGAAGATAGTAAAATGAAATACAGGGAAGTAATTGGGAAAGGGCCTTCAGTTAAAAGTCCAACTATGCACAGGTCAGTGTAAATGCAGTTAGGACTTCTGGATGGGAGATAACAAAAGTGAACAGTCTTAGAAGCATTGGGAGATGCAAATATACATTTTCAGTTTCAAAACAGTAAAAAATTCTTTCTTCTTTTTTCTTTACCCTGTTTTATAATATGAGAACAAGTATGCTTTCAATGAAATTAATAGTGGGAAAATTTAAGACAAATAAAAGGAAATACTTGTGCACTTAGCGTGTAATCAGCCCATAGACTTCTCTACTGAGGAAGGTCAGGGAGTCAAATGATGAAGAGAAAAAGAAAAGAGAGGAAAATTTTATGACCAATAATAACATTGTAATTATGCCCTAAGTTAAGAAAAACGAGGTTGAAGCTTTGGGGTATAAAATGATCGTCTCAGAGGACAGGAAGGAATTCTCCCACTCTTACCCCTATCCATTTGAATGACACCAATGATTCAGCCAAATGCATTATGGGGTGCAGTATTTTCCCAGGAGGCAGCTCCTATTAACCTCGAAAACCATTCTTGAAAGACCAGTGGCTGGTTTTATCTGGAAAATCCTGTATTTCAGGGGAAATCAGCCTTGCATTTGAGCAAAAAGAATTTTGTAGTTGGTGGAATGATAAACTCCCCAGTGATGGATATGGTCCAATTTTGCTCTTGACTCAGTGTGTGAATTTTTCTAAACAAAATATTCATTTAACTAACTTAGTATATTATAATGGATGGAAATTGGCCTTTGACACAGAGCAGGTCCAATGGAAAGCACATGAACTGTCCCTTAGGAATTACAAATATGCTCTTGCCCTTTTACCAAGTTGTTTTTTAAGTTCAAACGAGCTGCTCGTAGCTTCTAAGCTGGTTTCTTGGTGTGCAATACACTGCTCGAGCGCTTGAGACCTTAATGAAGCTCTGAATCCTTAGCAGTCTCTAAGGGCTCTCAAATTAGTTTTGAGCAGGTCGCCAAGTAAAGAACGCCTAGGAGGGCAAAGCTCATCTGTAGCCACTTTATAATGAACTTCCAAGGACACAGAGTGAGGGTGATAATGCCCTGCAGATGCTCTTGGAGCCTCCTTAAATGGTAGATGTAGCCTCAGTCAGAAAGTCAGGACACCTGTCTTTGCCTCTTAGCATCGCTGCTCAACTAAAGGGCACCTTGGCAGTATTTGATCTTTGTCTTTCTATACTTATTCACTTTAAAAATTTTACTTCATTTATTCACATAAAACAGGCATAATGTGTGAGCTAGGGTTATTAACTCCAGCTAACAAATAATCCCCACATCTCAGTAGTTCAATGAAAGAAAACTCTCACTAACATCTCTGGCTGGGGAAGGTCAGATGGCTTTCCTGGCAGCTGTCATCCTGGTGGTGACTCAGGGAACTAGGCTGCTTCTAACTTCTAAGTCTGACATCTTGGGGTCCTTGAAGTCCAGTGCTTTTTATTTTTATTTTTATTTTTTTCCTTTGTATCGGGATTAAACACAGGGGGAGTTAAATACTGAGCCACATACCCAGTTCTTTTTATATTTTGTTTAAAGACAGGGTCTCACTAAGTTGCTTAGGGCCTCACTAGGTTGCTGAGGCTGGCTTTTGAACTCCTGATCCTCCTGCCTCTGCCTCCAGAGTTGCTGGGATTACAGGCATGTGCCACTGCACCTGGGAAGTCCAGCATTTTCATTTGGAAAATGGAAGCAATAAGAACATACCTCTTAGGGTATGAATCTACATCATGTACAACTGTAGAAATGAAACGATACTCTATCCCTTTTGTGTACAATGAATCAAAATGCAATCTGTAAAAATAAAAAAATAAAAATAATTTACAAAAGAACATACCTCTTGGTGAGTTGTGATAATTAAGTAAAATATGACTCATGTTTGGATAACTCTCACAGTACCTGTCACATAGCATACACTCCAGAAATTTTGGTATTTATTCCCTTTGCTGTGTGCATCAGGTACTGGAGTGAATGTACGGGAAATCTTTGAATGCTAAGATGAGCAAGGCTGATGTCTGCCCTCAAATTGTTCCTGAGCTTAATGTTGCAAAAAGCAAAGGCAAATTTTTTTCTATAAATGTGATTTTAATTAAGCTTCCTTCCTGAAGGCAAGTATGGTATCTCTCCTTTATTTTTAACCACCACATTCCCAAAGTCTAGCTCACTGTCAGAATAATGGCAAATGCTCGAAAATAGTGTTAAAATAATGTTTTTAAAATATCAAAACTATATAATGGTGAGGCTAGAAAATGACATTCTTTTCTGTTTTCCCTTCCCTGTCACCGAGAATTTATAAAATATCTAAGGTTAGAAGATAATGTCCATGGTGACTATTGATTTCCTGAGTTTATATCAGGTTTCATAAAAATTGAAGAGAGCATCTTGAAGTAGTCCTTCATGACCATAGTACACAGATGCTTAGTATTTTTCACTCTTATTAGTGGTTGAGTATAACTAAAATTTTGCTTAAATATTCTCTTCCATTTTGAGATTGCATATTATGTTTGTTGTTTGATTAGTATCTGTAGATAAATCTTTTAGTACTTGTTCTTACAATTCCCATTACTGTTTTGCTTTATAATTTGTTTAAATCCTTTGTTAGAAATAAATTATTCTGTCTCTAAATATTCAGTGCCAACTGTGCATCTCTGTAATCTGGCTATGTTTCGTTGCTCAAAATTGACTTTTGAATTGTCTTTAAAACATATATCTTGCTCAGATGTGATGTACCAGGTTTCAGGAAGAGTCATAAAAATTAAAAGATGACTTGGGAATAACTTGCCTGCCGTCCCCTGGCTCAGCACCCTATTGGTAAGAATTCTAACAGGTAGATTTGTAAGAATCCTGATGGCTGATTTGTAGAACTGACTAAGCAGCTTCTGGTTGATTTCCCAATGTTTCCAACCATTCTCCCTCCTGATGCCTACTTATTACCCTTAGTGAGTAGACTGCTTGGTGATGATGGCCTCCTCTTCCCATTCACTTTCCTCCCACCACGTTTCTCACATATCTGTACAATTAATTGTTATGCAATCTCCTCGTGCTAGATAGGTATCTAGACAGATTGCTCTGTGTACATGATAGGGAAACTGAGGTGGACGATGACCTGTCAGTTATCAAAGGTCACAAGGAGTAGGAAGAAACTAAGTTGGAATTCACACTGTAGACTTGTCTCTGTTCATCAGATCACAGCACTTCTCTTGGCAAGATTCTCCCTTGGCTTTGTCTTTTACCAGGAGCACAAAGCATGAGGCTCTCATGGTCTCCATTTCTCTGTTTCCAAAGAGCAGCATCAGCTGCAGTCTGTTTCTCAACTGGCCCTTCTGTGAGGTTGAAGGACCATGTTCTGCCAGAAAACAGATCTGTTTATTTTTCCTTCAAAAGGAAAGATCTTACATAGCAAAGTGAGCAAGTGCAGCCATCTGTATGCATGTTTCTCCCATATTTAAACTGTCGAAGCCCAAATGTGAGAAACTCATTCTGAAAGACTTTAGCATGCCAATTCTGGGCTTATGAAAATATCTCCCTCTGATTACTTCAATAATTTTTGGATGTACTGTATTAAGGAAAATTTCCTTCCCTCCCCTCCCCTCCCTTCCTTTCCTTTCCTTTACTTTAGTACCAGAGATTGACCTCATAGGTGCTTAACCAGTGAGCAACATCCCCAGCCCTTGTTTGTTCTTTTAGCCAGGGTCTTGCTAAGTTGCTTGGGGCCTTGTCAAGTTGCTAAGGCTGACTTTGAACCTGCAATCCTCCTGCCTCAGCCTCCCAAGCCGCTGGAATTACAGGAGTTCACCACTGCCCTGTAGGAAATTTCATCTTTATAAACACAACAGCAAAGAAGGCAAATTTGCAGAGATTCATAGAAATTGTCTTTCAAAGAGTTTCAACAGAAAAGCTTGATTCTCAGATATTAAATGAAGCACCTATTGGAATGAATCCTGTAAGGGAAATTTGTGTTTAGAAAAGTTTCAGTCCAAATGTTGAAAGAGAACTTAAACACAATCTTTCTTCATGCTAGGTTTCCTGATGACAAAAAAAGAAAAAAGAGGAAAACAATCTCTTAGACTTTTTGCTCCCTTTCATAATGAAGAATGTACTACATATGCTCAGAAAAAAAAGGTACATCACAATATAGCATATAAACTCCAT
Source organism: Sciurus carolinensis (assembly GCF_902686445.1). Classification (NCBI taxonomy): domain Eukaryota; kingdom Metazoa; phylum Chordata; class Mammalia; order Rodentia; family Sciuridae; genus Sciurus; species Sciurus carolinensis. Next base: position 104,211,727 of record NC_062219.1, read on the forward strand.
CCACTAGGGTAGGCTAGGTTAGGATTTAGGATGCCATAATTAACAACCTGCAAACCTCAATAGAGTACAGTAGCAAATTTCTATTTCTGGCTTGCTTTTTGCTATGTCTATGGTTGGCAGGGATCCAGGGTAAGAGATCAGCCTCTACTTCCTAACTTTGCTGGTCTCTGCATCAGAGACAAACTTAAACTTGTAAAACAGAAGTTCACAAACACTTTCTGTAAAAGATCAGGTAGTACCTATTTTCAACTTTGTAGACAGTTTATGTTGCAGTTACTCAACTCTCCGGCTTTTCCTGTTGTAGTCCAGAGCAGCCATGTGAAGATACATCCACAAATGATGATGGTTGTGTTCCAGTAAACCTTTATTGACAACAATAACCAGTAGGCTGGATTTGGCTTGTGGCTTGTAGTTTGCCAACCCTTTCAATTAAATTATATGGTCCAAAAGGAAAACTTCGTACCTCTGCTCAGCAGTTAATGACTGATTAATGATCCTGTTCAACCTTAAGAGGGAAGTACAAGACTGTCACTTCCTGAAGTTAGATTGGGCTTATATGTATTCACACACACACACACACACAGAGGAAATAATGAAGTAATGGTTGAGCAGTTATTTTCATGGACCCACAATGCTTGGTTGAAGATTTAGTCTTTTTCTTCTATTTCTTTATGCTATTCCTTTAACTGATAAGAGTAGACTTTACAAGGCGACAGTGTTAACTTGCTAGTTAAAAGGCAGCAGAAGTGGCTGGCCAATCAGAGATGACACTGTTCATCCTGTGTTTATTCAGCATTGGTGGCTCTCTGAGGTAGATATCTGGAGTCATAAATCTTCACCTTTGGGAATCTTAAGGTAAGTCAAGCATCCTAGAAGCAGGACTTAGGAAAGGATTTGGAAGTAGCAAGTGAGGCATTTATCAGATAACAGTCCACACAGTGAAATTGTTTCAGGGAAAAAGTTCTTTTCTCACAAACCAATATCTAATTTCTTAGATGTTGCAGAGTAGCTTATACCTGGGGAGCAATGATAAGGTGGAACTTGCAGTTGATTTTACTGTAAATAGAGTTGTACTTAAACCTGTCCTGCCACAAGGGTGCCACTTCTGCATCTGATTTTCTAGCAGGCCTCCATCTCCCAATCACAACCAACTCATTTAACTATATATTTTGTCCCATCCAGGTCCGTCATAGTTTTATTAAATTCACATTGGGACTCCTTTGAATAAGATTTGTTGGCATTGCACTGAGTCAAATTTTAATATTTCATTTATCTTTGCATAGCTCAATTCATTAGTATTTCTGATTTTACCCATTATTTAACTAGCTATGGGAAAAAGTATATCCAAGTGGATTCGTTGTTAGTCAAAATGATGAAAGTAGGAATATCTGTGTATACCTCTATGAGTGGAAATATCTGTTCATATTGATTCTAATCCATGCCTTCCAAAATTTTAAGGTACTTTTTTATATATGCTCATGTAAGAAATACACTTTGTGAGCCAGTTTTCATAATAAAAAAGTTAAAGCAAAAGCAGAGATCAGAACACATACGTGAATTATAATTCATGAGTTAATGGGAGATCTTGACATTTGTCCCCTTAACCAGTGATATTTCTGTTGACTCCAAGAAGACTCTAGAGTCATGGCAAAGAGTACCACCTTAAAAAGAATGAAAATAACCTTCATCTAAAAATACGCTGGGGTCTAGATGAAGTCTTTGATTCAAGTAGTGTTTTACTATACCTTTAAATTGTCATTGGTTTAAATGAAGGTACTATTATGATTTTCTCCCCCCAAAGTTTTAAATTTCATTGCCAGTGTCAAGCTGTCACAGAAAAGAGATCTAATATTGCTAGAGATACTATTTTCCAAGTCTTTGTTTGGTATAATAACAGATTTTTTTGTGACAGGAACTATTCTGAGCCTTTTGGAATACATTTGCCACATCTACATTACGAGTGTGTTACCTGCTATGTTTTGGATATGGTTTGTTCGTTCTAAAACTCATGTTGGTATTTGATTGTCAATGTAATGGTATTGAGTAGAGAGATGTCTTTCAAGAGGTGTTTGAGTCATGGGGGCTTCTGCTTTATGAAAAGAACAATGTAGTTTCTAAAAGAGTGTGTTAATTATATTATAGGGCAGTGGCTTTCTTTGTTCCCACCTCTCTTTATACAAACCTGCCCTTCCATTTTTCTGCCACATGTGGAGTATCATGGGACCTTCATTAGAAACAGAGCAGTTGTAGCCATTCAATCTTGAACTTCCAGCCTCCATAACTGTGAGCTAAATGAACCTCTTTTCTTTATAAAACACCCATTTTGGGGTATTATAGCAACAGAAATAGACCAAGACAATATCACATCTTTAAGCTTCCCTCTTTGTAAAAGAGGAAACTGAGGCACAGTGAGGTTAAGTTACTTGACTAAAGTCACAAAGAAAGTAAGTAACAAAGTCAAGATTTAAATGCAGACAGTTTGCACCACAGTCCATAGACCCAAAGTCATGAGAGTAACCACTGTGCTATATCATCCTCTCAGCAGGGTCAAAGGGCATGGCATTCAGATGCCAGTGGTGGGGGAGATACTTAAGATCTTACAAACAACCAATGCGTACAACTGAGCAGAATCTAGGTTCCTTTTGTGCTTATTTAAATTGATCAGAAGTTCACTGAATATTGGCAACTTCATTTTACTGGAAACTATGAAGACAGAGAAAATGTTAACCCCTCCTTTTTTTGAAGTACTAGGGATTGAAATCAGGGGCGCTCTACCACTGAGCTACATCCCCAACCCCTTTTTAAGTTTATTAATTTTTTTTCTTTTGAGATAAGGTCTTGCTCAGTTGCCCAGGCTGGCCTTGAACTTGTAATCCTTCTGCCTCAGCGTTCCTATCAGTTGGGGATACAGGCGTGTGCCACCTCACCCAACTGTTAATTCCTTTTACTTAGGCAATTTTGGTGTACACATTTTTGTTTTTGAATAAAGTCAATGTGAAAGGAAAAGAACTCAAAAGCTTCAGTTTGCTGTCAACAGGTAATCAGGGAGTTGGGTCATTACTGACACTTCTCTTGCTCTTTACCTGAAATATCTGGCTTGGTTTTTCTGCCACAAGCTTCCCTGGAAACTGTTTGCTGTACCTGAGTTCCCATACATGACAGTCTTGACTTGCAAAGAAGAATAATATAAAATATCAGGCAGAGGCTTTGTATTCCCAGTCCAGATCTTTATCTCAGAATAAAGGGGGGAAATTTATCTCCCGTGAGTCACGGTCACTGAGGAGCTGGGAACATTTCCCTGGCAGGGAGAATTGGCAAAAATAGTCCTAGTGGATTTCAAGTTAATTTGACTAATTCTTTCACCACTTGTCAAATGAAACTACTTTTGTTTAGGTAACAAAACAAGCTGTTTCCTCTGCCATTTCTCCAGTGAGCGGTATAGGCACTTGTGGCGAACACACATTACTGCTAACTGTTATGATGTTTGCTGTCAAATTCATTTATTTATACAACTGCTGTAAAAAGCCTGAGGCCCATAAGCAGCCATGAAAGATTTCAGAGTCATGGTGTGGGGTCATGAGAGGGGGAAAAAAAGTCTCCACTGGTTATGAGAAAGGAACTGACACAGGAAATGGTCACATATGGCGCAGATTTATTGTGTCCGGGGCTTCCCATTCAAATCTCATTATAGCCACAGCTCAGAGCAGGCCGTGGCACAGTCACATCCATTTCAGTTTTGGCATCCAGCAGAAATTACTGCCACTGCTTCAAAACGAGGGCTGGAGAGGTGATAAGTTTATCATTCTGGGGAAAGAGTGTGCCAGGGATCTTATTTGTAAAGAATGCTGTTGGCTGTCCTGCCTTTAAACAAACCCATGAACATTGCTTTGTTTAAAGTTGGCAGGCAAGGTTTGCAGCAAAAGAGAAATAGGAGGTGGAGAGAAAGGGTGGGGTGGGCGGAGAGAACTGCAAAAGGAATGAAGGGAAAAGTTAAGAAGAGATGAAATGGAAAATCGTCTTGGATTTTACAAGTTTTTTTTCATAAATGAAATAAAATAAGTTCTCTACTTATAGACACACATGCACATGCATGCATACACATATATATGCACACACGTGTTTCTCTTTTCCCTATGTTTTCTAAAACATAGAATCTTATGATTTTCACCTGTAATTTGCCTCTTTTGTCAAAATTCATGACAATGCTTGCAACACATATACATGCTGTTCCACACCGTGAGGTAAATACTAGTTGCTCAAGATGAGGAAAGAACCAAAAATGACAAAAGGAAGCGTGAAATTGCTTTAAAATTACTCCTTTTCTGATTATGGTAGGTGGTCCATTTATAGGTATTGACAGGTTTGCTGTGGACTTTGTGCATGTATCCTCCCATTTAACCTTCTCCATCAGCCTATGAACTGGGTACAGTTATTAATGCCTTCGACAAGTGAGAAAACTAAGTCAGAGAGAGGACAAATAACTTACCCAAGGTTTTGCAACTAGAAAGCAGCAGAGGCAGAATGCAATGCAAATCTCTCCAACTCTAAAATGATCTTTTGCTCACTAAGCTGTATTTCCTGAACTTGCATTTGTCTCAGCTGGTTTCAGTGTAGTAGTCAAAGAATAAAAATCATGAATGAGACCAAATTCACTGTTATTTGCAGGTATCACAACAAAATAACAAAAATACAATAGCACTTTCAAAGACATTTATTTCCAATAGTATATTAATGATGACATTTCAACATAGTGAAAAATATATAAAATATTCCCTGGAATTTGTTTCACTGGTCTTTCATCAAGAAAAGTAAGGACTTATTTAATTTAGAAACATAAAACCCAAATTGAAAATGGATGAGTCAGAAGAAAGTCTGTTGTCTATAAATATGAACCAATCTGGCACTCACTCCTCCTTATCATTCATTACTTACTTTTATTTCCTGATCAACATTTTTCTCAAACTAACACTTTTATTAAAAGATAGCAAATATTCAGAAACACCCATGAGAACTTAGTGAAGGCAGGAGTCCTGGCACCCTGCATTTCATGAAATGACTGATTTTATGTGGTTTTCCATTTCTCTTAGATTCATGTGGAAATGTGTCCCCATGGAAAACGGAGCTAAGTACAGAACTTTGATAAGATTGTGCACAGTGTTGAGACAGATGTTATTATCTGTAACTTCTGAGGCTACCAGCCCCTTTCATACCTGTAGATGTGTGCACCCCACATTCAGCAACTTCCGGTTAACTGCACATCATCTTCAGTCTGTTAGAACTGTCTTCTCACGTGGGTGTTTCAGGACCCCAGAGCATTGAAAGACACTTTACTGAACTGTCACTAGGTATTAGAGTGATTGTCCTTGCTGAGAATGGTGCCAGAGGTGACTGACTACTCAAGTGCCACTGTGTAACAAATTGTGAAAACCAATCTAGAAATGCATTTATTTTGAAGATCCAGGAGTTAAAAATTTGAATACATGTTGTATTTTTTCAACCTACTGAACTTATATTTCGCAAATGACTTATAATAATTACTATTATAATCACACTTAGATTACATATAATAATAACTATATATATATATATATATATGCAGTTAACACTCTATATTTATGAATGTGAGTAAACCTGAATATCACTTGTAATAACTAGAGATTTCATACTATGGTCACTCAATAGACTTTGAAGACCTCTAATTCCAGACTTTAACAAAGTTGTGCTTCCTGTCATCTGCATTGAATCTATTATGCATAAGATCATCACTTCCAGTTACTTTCACTTTACAAATATAACTTCTACCTATTATTTTGGAAGTTGTTGAGAATATAATATTTAGTCAGCTTTCCTCATTTCGAAAATGTAGGCTGTTTTACTCTATCATTACTAATATGGCCAAAACATATTTTTTAAAATAATTCGTCTGAAGATCTCTTTGACTCACTTGGTGTACTGAGAAGCACAGCTTTGAGATTTCAGAGTGTCACTCCTCACAGCCTGAGGATCTGTCACAACATCTATAGATGGGATAAATTCAACCTGTCTTCATTTTATTTGTTCTGTGCCGATTTATATTTGTTAAATTAGAAATAATGAGGTGTAAATGTTGTTTGACAGAAAAGAATTGTAAATGATTTCATTTCTTGAAAGTAAGAGAATGATCAGATGTTTTGCTTTTGTCAAAATCTCATATATTTTACTGTACCACAAATTGTGAAATGTATCACCAAATAGCTAAAAGAAATATTATTGAGGGAAATGGTGGTGTTAACCTTGAGGAAAAAAAATCATTAATGTTGATGTATTTCATTCAATTTTAAACATATAAATTTTTCTCTTTTGTTGAAAATGGGAAGATGGAAGGATTCTATGTGCCTTTGAGTCAAAACATTTATTTTAAAAAGACGTTTTTTCTTTCCTTCTGATCCATTTTTCTAAATAAAAAATAGAAGTAGTTTCTTTCTTTTTTCTTTTCTTTTAATTTTTTCCCTAGCAAAGACGACCCCTTTGGCATATTTTCTTTTCAAATGTGAAATGAGGTGGAAAATCCTCATTTCACGACAGGAAGGACAAATATTGACACAAAGTTAATATTTGCTAGAACCCTGGAAGCAACCTGAGTGTACAGTACAAACACACTCACACACACCCCTGTTCTCCTTCCTTCTCCTCCAGACAGATCTAGCTCATCTCCTTTCTTGGTTTTTAGGTCTATGGTTTCCAGTCTAGGGAAAGGTGGACTGAGCATATTCCATGTCCAGGAAAGTGAAGTGTACCAGAGTGAGTGCTCATGTGCACACATGCACACACAAATACAACCTGCTTCATCTAATTTCCCCCATTAGAGAAGAGCTTCTGGACTTTATCACTGCTCTTGTCCATCTTGAATGCAATAGCATATGCCAAGCCAATGCTCACTGGTCACTCAGCATTCATTAAGTGCTGTCCACTCTTGCCTTTTTGAGAAGAATGCCCTGGGGTGACGGGGCGGCTGCTCTGACAGGCTGGATCACTTATCTGTTCACATTGATTATCAGAGTCAGCTGTGGTCAGACCTTGCTTTTTCTCCTTCTTCCCTCAGCCCCTCTTACAAGCACCCCTGCCTGGATTTTCATGAGGAAATAATCAGATTAGGCCTTTCACGGTGAGTTCATATGGAGTTCTCTTTCTCCAGTGTGCTACTAACTGAATAAATGTGTTTAGTGGTAAATTGTAAATGACATTATGATTACCAAAGCCAGCATGGGTTTCATTTAAAAGTGATCAGAATTGCAGACCACAAAAATTGTGACTGGCAGATAAGGCCATTTGGCAGAGTGGGAAAAGAAACGACAAAAACAAGTGAGAAAGATAATCATTACTCAAAACTAAACTTTTTCCAACCGAGAAAAGCAGGAGGGAAAGAAATCTGCAGGAAGAAAAAACAAAACACAAGTTAGAAATGACGTGAGACTGTCACCATGAGCTCGTACCAGCTAGGACTGGAGAACTGAACTGTGAGGCTGCCTGGCTCTGTGTGCAGCGTCTCTTAAGAGTACCTAAGTAGTCACTATGTGTGCTCTCTGCCGAATGAAGGTCGACACCAATGGACTGCTTACATGTGCATTAGTTTTACCCCCTGCCAAAATTTGAAATGCTAAGGTTGATTAACTCTAGAGATAACATTGGAGAATGAATGGTAAGATACTGATAAACAAATTGCCCCATAACCTAATCATTGGTAAGTCCTGGAGAAATAAAATGAAAACAATAGTAAATAATAAATAAAAATAAAAGTCCTGGTATAATTTATGAAGAACAGGATTCCAAGTTAGGCTGCAAAACTGAATTATAAAGATTACTTGATGATCATTTTTCTACTGTCAACCTTCTTATATTTGTGGCTATATTTTAATACTCCTTTTACATATTTATTTAAAAAGCCAAATAATAATATAGGAAAAAAAATGAGCTCTCACCAAATATGTGATTTTGGCAATAACCAAAGTTCTTTCCATGTGTGCTTCTTGATATATGGTACAGAAAAGCCCTAATGATTGTAGCCCTCTCTCATAGTGTCAGTCATCACACTAGAACCTCATGTCTAAATGCAATCCAAAGGGAAATTTCTTAGATTACATTTCATTTTGCCAGAGGTATATGTAGAAAGAAGTTTAGAAACATGTTTTTTTCCTTCCTCCTCTACCTCATTATTACTACTAAATAGTATGTTGGATCAGAATCACTATGACTCAATTTTTTTTAAATCTATGAACTAAGAATCATTAAACTTGCTATCAAGAGGTTTTAGATAAGAGGGTTTAGGCAAGAACAGTAAGAAAGAAGCAAGGAAAGAAGGCAGGCAGGCAGGAAAGATCTGCTAACCTCGTGCTGTGTGGGCTTCTTGTTATGCAATCAAGATTTCTCCTGTGCCTGTCCCATTCTGTGCCCATTCCAGGTTCCACACCATTAGTCTATGGACTTCCTGTTAGATATTTCTGCTAAGCAACCATTCTATATTGGCTGAAAAAACCTTGGAGTGACCACCATCCTTTCATATAAAACTGCTTAACCAGTAACTCAGAGCTCTCCATGGACAAAAACTGCATGAGCCCTCAGATCCCCTCTGAAATCCCATTGTTTCTATACCACCCTTAATGTAAGGATGCAGTGTGCTTTTCTGAACACTCTGTCACCCGCTTCCTACCATCTCCAGAATGCACATCTCTTTCCTGATAAGTTCAGGACCCCATCTAACATTTTACTTCCTTCTTCCAAAATTTGATCTCAGTGCTGCATGGAATTTTGAAGCTGGAATGAACATGATCTTCTTTAACTTCAAAGAGCATTTTTTTTCACCCTTTTGCTTCTGCTGGAACCTAACTTTCTTATAAAGATGCCACTCCCTTTAAAGCCTCTTCAAGTCACATCATCAGACCTTGAGTTTCCTTTGATGTTCACAGCTGTGAGTTTTACCTGTTAGGTAAAACCCCTGCATCTCCAAAACTGCCACCATCTGGTTTGCCACCTACACTCTCTACTTCCCATGACTTATGTTCACATAGTAGGACTTGCTCTTTATTCCCTGATCATAGGGACAGGATCACTGTTTTCTTCACTCTAACTCTGTTATGATTCATATCAAGGTGGATAATTTGGCTGAAACCTTGACTGCTTTGGAAATAAACAAAGACCATTCAAAGGAGAACAAACACAAGCGTTTTAACCTGAACTTGCTATAACAAGGGAGTTGGTCACCATCACTTATCTTCACAAATGCTCAAAGGTATAGAGAGAAGACTTTATGGTGGAGAAGAGAGAGGGCTTCAGGTGCACCCTGAAAGGAGGTTGTTGATCTGGGAAGCTGTATGTGAGTCAATTAAATAGGGCATCTGGTATGACTGGTTAAGGGTGCATATTTTGTTAGAATCAACTAAGTTGGAAACTAGGGAAAAAAACAGTAAATTATTAGGAAAATTAGGGCAATTTGCAGTTATTAAACAAGTACTGGATATACAGGGGTTATTATTTACCGTTCTTGTATTGGTTGCTGCTGTTAATGGGGTGGCTCACTAAACGGGTCCCTATAGATGGTGAGTTTGAGATTTGTCTTTCTATTATATGGTATGATCATTTTGTTTGTATATTCAGACTCTCAGTGCTCAACTCATCTTTTGGTCCTCTCTAGAAGAATAACTGACACAGAGAAGCTTTTAATAAAGATTATCATTTTAATTTTTTTTTTTGTTTTCATCAGGGATATTTTTTTTCTTCACAGCATTTATAACTCACTGAAACAGTGATAGCATTGAAATTGTCGTCACTGCTGACCTTCAAAATCAAGAACTCAGGTATCCTGCTTTCAAACTATAACTCGTGTCTTTCTAGTTTACTTGTTCGAAAGTCCTTTATTTGTTCTTTAACCCAGTTAGATGTATGTTTTTCTCACATATATAAGCACCCACCCTTTCATTTCCCTTCTTAAGCAACTACAATGATCTATGCTTCCTTTTAGTTCTTTCATAAATACATTTAATACTGTGACCCTTTATCTTTTCTTCTTAATTGCTGGGCATAACCCCAGCCCTGAGCAAACCTGTCATCCTACTTGTCCATGCCTTTACTAGGCTGTCGAAGGCAATGGCTCACATTTCACACAAAACAGACCAACTTGCCATGAAGATGATGCAGTTTAGGTTTCAGGGTCTTCATTTACACGAATCCCTTTCAAAAATCCTAAAGGAGTCCTAGCAATGTGTTTGCATGAATCTGTTTTTGTAAAAATCTTTAAAGTTAAGATATTTTAGCTAAAGTTAGTTAAGTTTATACTCTCTTTCATTTCTACATTCCCCTTCATCGTAAGTGCTAAAGGGTTAGGTAACAATGGACTGACCATAGCATTTTTTTAATCTGGCTAAGGGAGAAGTTGACTTAGATACACGTTTGACTTGGGTTTAATAGGGTGTTATTTTTATGGTTCACAATTGCTTTTATATGAAATTACTACTGAACATCTGCGTTGTCTTACCCAGTGCTGTGGCACACAGGAACAAGACTCTAGGTCACAACATGATATGAATACGTCTTAGGGTGTAAGAATGAAGCAAGAGGTGAAGGAGATGCAGTGTTGAAGTGACAGTGCCATAAATGCTAGCCCGTGAAAATTTATTTGAATATTGCAGCTTATATAGGAGAAAAAAAGGTTTAATTTCCTACATTTTAAACAATTCTGAACATTTATACAAATCCAAATTTGGATTTATAAATTTTTGTCTGCATTTATAAACTGATTCCCTCGTGTGATAGACTGAGTTCATGCCTCTTCCATAATGACTATTTTATACCATTTTCTCAAACCACGAATTTTCCATCCAACCTTCTGCCCCTAGTTTTCAACCCCCCAACACTTGGCTTCACTTCTAACTCTTGACTTTCAGCTAATGCCTTGATTTGTTGCAAGTCTCCCAGCAGACGAAGGTGCCTTCAACCTCATACATTCACTCTCTCTCCTATCTGCTCCACGGGAGATGGAGTCTTTCAACATATCAGTCCCACTTGCTTTTGAAAGGACTCTGGACTCTGTTCTTCTTTAGCCTGTCAAGAAGCTTACTCTGTCAATCATCTACTTTCCCACCACAGTCTCTTTTTTTTGGATTCTTTATCTGTAGAATTTTATCTTGCATCTAAATACAACCATCATCTTTTTTTCACCTGGTACACTTTTAGGAAGCTCTGAGTTATATATTAACAGCTTTCACAATTTCATCTTGAATATCAGACTGGTTTGCCCCAATAACATTCAAGACTTAATTATTTATTAAAAAACTGAATTTTCAACCCATGTAGAGTATTTTCTTTGATTGAATCCTTATTGTCAAAACTCATAGAAGTTCCTGCTAGAAGTAGGCTATTTCCACAGATGACCATGTAATTGTTTGGTGGGACTATGTATTGGTTTTGTCTGTTTTATCTTCCTTTATAAAATGAAGCTTCTTTAGTTAACTACAGTGATGTGTTCACTATAACCTCCCCTCTATCCTCAGTGTGTAAATACTACTCATGGGTAGTTTCATCTCCTTTATGATGAGGTTGAGGAAGTCACTTTCCATCATTGTTCTCATACTGTGGTCAAGGAAACTTCAACTCTGACTACTGAGAGGCATAGGACTAGAGGCATACCATGTCTTTCACAAGCCTGGACAGCCTTAAACATAGTTAATTTGTTATTCATTACAGGACTTTTGCATAATGTTATTCCTAGGATAGCAAAACAATTCTTTTGTCAGGAATATCAAAACCAAGAATGAATTTAATTGTTCTATATACTTACATTGGCTCAAAATGGGTGTGTCCTTGGTTTTGTGGGAGGAAAGCATGGAGAGAATATTTTATAACCAATGTTTGTTGAAAATTTTGTGCTTAAGTAATGGTTTGAATATGGTTTGTCTCTTCCAAAAGTTTATGTTGAAATTTAATCCTGATTGTGAGGTATTACTAAGGTGGAAACTTAATACAACCATGTTGTTTAGAGTTGGGGCCTTTGAGTGGTGATTAGGATGTTGAATTATGGTGACTTTATAAAAAGAGAGACTAGAGGACTCACACATGCTCCATCTCTTTCACCATGTGATGCCAGCACTGCCTTTCTCCGGACTCTACCAGCAAGACTCCCCAGAAGTGGTTCCTAGACTTTTCACCAGAACTATGAGCCAAAATAAAACTCTTTTCTTAATCATTTATCCAGTCCATGGTATTGTGTTATTAGCAATAGAAAATAAACTACCACAGGCACTAATCATCTATTTAGTGAAGGTCATAGTGGTAAATTTTCAACTGAATGTTGGAGAAATCAGAATGCTTTAGTCCTTTCACAGAAGATGTTCATACACAGAGGTTTAAGAGAATAAAAGGGGAGGGGTGGAGAAATTAGGATGGGAGCAATGTATGCAATTGGCATTGCACTCATTCCTTTTTGAAGTCAGGAAAGTAACTGGTTAAGCTTAAGCAAGCAAATAGTTAACACATATGTGAAAAACCCTCTATGCCTGGCCTAAATCCCTAGTCCCAGCACCATGCTTACTAGTGACAATAAGGTAACTAGGTCTTTATTATCAAAGAGAGAGGTTATGAGGTAACAAAATCTTCCTATTTTCTGGTTAAACATATACATGGAACCCCAGTGAATATCTATTCATATCCTTACTTCAGTTTCTAGATCTTATAATCCAACTCACACAAAACTCCAATGAGTTATGAAGATGTGTGACTTTTCATAGTATGTTACCCTACTCCTGAGGCCCAAGCTAGACTCTTCAGAGTGTACATGTGTGTTACTACACACACCTTCAGCAGAGATTGTGCCCTCTCAAATGCTCACCTCAAAACTCTAACTCTTCCTAAATCAAACCTTTCTCTCCTTCATTCTCTTATTCTCCCTCTCGAGAGCTTGCCATCTCTAAGTCCAGTCTCCCACAAAGAGGGTCAGCCCCATTCTTCTCCATCCAGTGTCACTGCTGAATAGATTAATAGAGGCTTTGGATCCTGAGGGAAGATATGGCTTGGGTGACTAGACTTTATGGTGAACTAGCTTCTGGGTGGAATTGGAAAAATAAGAAAAAAAATTAAAAGAACTTTTCTTCAGTGGATATCTTTGAAGGCGTGTGTGTGCACACATGTATAGTGCCTTTACCTTGTTACTCCAAAAGAGTACTTGACTCATAATATAAACAACTGGTTTTTGTTATTTTAGCCTTAGGATGCTCCTGTGAACAGGAATGTAAGTATGGAAAAAATTCATGTTCCTCCATGTATATTTATTTAATAAATGAATGAGTGATTCCAAAAACACTCTGTTAAAATCTATTGTGGACAAATTAATGTGATTCAAGAACAGAAGAAAATTCATGTAAATATAGCCAGGCATAATTTTCATCCTATGAACTCGTAGAAGAGTTGAATTTCTTACAGTATTGAGTTGTCATGTATTAAGCATCAATTTAGGGGACTATACAATAAAATTTGTGATATTATTGATTATTATTTTTATTTTGCATTGTCTTAAAAATAGTTGAGCTATGGAATAATCTTATCACTAGATGCCTAGAAAGAATAACAGAACAAGAGGAATTTTTAAAAGAATATTCCATGATAATCAGCTAATATGTATTAAGGAGCATCTGTTTGAGATAAGATGTTAATCTTTGTTGTAATTTAAGCATGAGCTATAGCTGTCACCTTGAGAAATAATCCCATAAGGATGAGGATGCCTACTTTGGTTATGTGAGTTATCAAATTACATGTAGGTATCTAGTAGCAGAGAATGATTGAGAATCATATCTAAGAGTGTAGCAGTCCATAGAGGTCAATTTAAAAGACATTGTATCTCTTATATGACAGGTAGAAAGAAGAGATGTATAAAGAAACCAGATATGTATAAAACTGGGTGGAATGTGATTGAGTAATCAATGATATCATGATGGCTAAAAAACATTGTGAAACGAGTAAACTCTAAAATTTAGAAAAGAACAATTAGTGTGGTTCAAGGATTTTCCACAAGGAAAGGTCAACTAACTATCTCATTTGGAAAAGGATAAAACTATAATTGAAATGGGTCATCAGGGTCTCAAAGTACAATTTCCGTGGTCACCAAGATCATTGAGTGAGTTTCCTTCAACTGGATCCATGCTTTTGAAGACAATTCTTAATTGAAATCTGTATCATCATATTATAGGACCATAGAAAGAAAACACATTGTGTAAAATGACAATTCTTTTTGATATGATAATTACATTTTTGTTTAAATGAATAATTCAGCATTCAGTTTAATAAGTCCATTTTTTAAGAGACATAGAACAATTCAAAATTGTTTCATCCTGTGTCAGTTTCTAAGAAATCTGTTTCACCTACATTGTTAAATTTGTTGGCATAAAGTTTATGATGTTAAATTTTCCTCTGTTGTGGTATCTGTAATAATAATCCTTGCATTACTGTAATTGGTGATTTGTAATCTCTCTTTTTCTTTTCCTAATGATCAGTCTAGTATGAGTTTAATTGGTCTGTTGATATTTGCCAAGAAAACTTTGTTAACTTTCTCTTGTTTTATTTTGTTTTGTTGTGGTAGTTGTTTCTTTTTAATTTCACTGATTTGTGCTGTCAAATTTATTATTTCCTTACTTTAGCTTATTTTAGGTTGCTGTGCTCTTTTTCTGAATTGTTTTTTTTTTTTTCACTCTTGATATGTTGGTCCTTTCTTTTCCAGATTTAATGAAGTATAAATGACAAAAAAATTGTATATATTTAGGGTATACAATGTGATGTTTTCAGATACATACACATTGTGATATGATTTTCATTATCACGTTAACTAACATCCATCAACACTTATCTTGTGTGTGTATGTGTGTGCATCTCTGTGTGAGAACATTTAAGATCCACTTCCTTAGAAAATTATAAGTATGCAAGGTAATATTATCAACATGTATTTTAGATGATTTTTTCAAATTCTTCAAGTGTACCATAGATCATTTCTCTTAAGCAGTTCTTTCTTATATAAATATTGAACACTATAACTTTCCCTAGAAGTAATACTTTAACCACATTCCACTTATTTTGTATGTTAAAATTTTCATTATTCAATTTGAAATATTTTATAATTTCTATTGTGATTTTTTTCTACCATCATTGTTTTTGCTATTATTTTCAAGGGAAAAGAAAAGCATGTTCCTTATTTCCAAGGCAACATTTTGGTGATTAAATCTAGTCATGTCATTGACAATGTTAATAGAGATTTATAATAATACATATGGGAGGAAGATATGGGAAAATCCTAGCTTATGTTCAAATGCAGTGTTTCCTATACTAGTAATATTTTGATTTTTTTTTTCATTCTTTAGATTACTTTGAAAAACTTGCACTAAGGCAAATTTAAACTATCTAGAAAACAATGTAAAAGAATTTTGTGAATATTGATTTTAAAGTAAAGGAAATCTTTCTTGGAAGATAAAATATCTTTGGGGATTCAGAGTAAGAATTTTATAGGTTCATAGAGAAATTAGGAATGGTGGGAATAATGAATAATGATATTTCTTAAAATATTTTATATTAACCTGACCATCCTCAACTTCTGCTCTATTTAATGCCAACGATTCTCCCAAATTACCACTTTCTTCTTTTTCTCTTAATGTATTTCTTTGTTCTCTATATTTGGGGGAAAAGAAAGTATAAGAAAATTTTGAAGTTTGACATCTGAACTCTTTCACAATCTGGTCACTTTATATTTTCCATGTTAACATAATTCCATAAATTCTCTTTTCCAATCCCCTCAATTCACCTCTTTGACCATTTACTTGGCTATTATGACTGCTTCTTCCTTACACTTTTTCCATTATGGAGATGTGATTTTGTGGTATCGTAAGTATCACTTATGTATATTGGTCTCTGTGACCCAGTTCTAGGTCCTAGAACCTCTTTGGATATGGATGATAAGAAAAATTTTGTACTAATATTTGTGGTTTCTAACCCAAAACTCCCAAGACTTTTCTCATTTTCTGTGTGATAGGATCTGCTCACACAGAACTTTTAAATTCTTTGAATTTCCTGGGTGATAGGAGCATCGTTTATCCTACAGAAGTGAGTTTTGTTGGACACCTGATAGCCTCGGGCTGGTGGCTGGTGGCTGGTGGCCAGGGGATCCCACCATGTGATTAGAGGGTTGGAATTTTTAGCCCCACTTCTTTAGAACCAAGGAAGGGAGAGGAACCGAATGTTGAGTTGAGCACCAATGACTAATGATTTAATCAATTCTGCCTTCATATTGAAGCCTCCATGAAAATTCAAAAGGACAGGGTTTGGGGAGCCTGTGGATGGCTAAACATATGGAGGTGCCAGTTGGGTAGCATTCCTAGAGAGGGCATGAGGTTTTTGTGCCCCTTCCTAGGAATTTTATCCTATGCATCTCTTCCTTTTGGAGGTTCATTTGTATGATAAATGAGTTAACATACATAATGTGTTTCCCTGAGCTCTGAGCCCTTCTAACAAATTAATTGATCCCAAGGACAGAGTAAGGGAACCCAGATTTACAGGTGGTTGGTTAGAAGTACAAGTCACACCTGGGACTTGTGATTAGCATCTGAAGTGTGTGTGTGAGGTGGGGGTGATTTTGTGAGATTAAACCCTTAACCTGTGGGGTCTGATGATAATAACAGTATCATACTAAATTTAAGTTGTATGGCATCCAATTGGAATCTGATGGAGAATTGGTTATTGGTGGGGAGAAACATCCATGCAGTTTTGATGACGTATTCTCTGTTGTATTACATATGTGAGAGTGTGAAAAAGATGCTTTTCCCTCCAAATCCTTTAGTGATTATTCCTAACTTAAGTCTTTTACTGATTCAACTCTTTTAACACTTAGTTATTATTCTTCCCAACTTTGAATTGCATATATCGTGTAGCATAATTAAAATACATTAAACAACTATTATGTAAGGCATGTATCTTTTCATATTTTTTCCACTTTGTTTATACTCTCAACATCCAGCACACTTAGATGTTCAACAAATATTTCAGGAAGTTACAGATGATGAGAGTGATGGATCTTTGAATGATCATACTCATTTGTCACTTATTTTTCTTTGTTTTATAGGTACATATAGAGAAGAACAGAAATGTACTTACCGATCATTGATACAAGGCTTTATCTGCAAACAGACTGATCAAGTAATCCTAATTCTTGAAAATGTTGATGTCACTTGGGCAATTCAGAATTTATATCCAGTTGTATCTGTTACTAGTGGTTTTGTTGATGTATTTAGTAGGGTAAATGCTGAAAACCTCTGCTCTATCCCTAGGCCTGTATCTACTTTCTATTCCATTTTACCTACCAGGCAAATCACCAAGGTCTGCTTTGCAGATCAGACTCCTCCAGTTTTACGCTTTTACCTATTGGGAAACAAAAGTACCTCCAAGTTTCTCTTGGCTATATTCTACCATGAGCTCCAGAGACCCCGCATTTTCTTAGGGGAAAATTTTATTCCACCTAGCCTAGTGCAATCAGCTTCTTCATTGCTGGATGAGCCTATTGGTGCCAACTATTTCAACATCATGGATAACCTCTTGTATGTTGTCCTGCAAGGAGAGGAGCCCATTGAAATACACACAGGGTTTTCCATTTATTTGGCCTTCACCGTGATATTTTCAGTCCTAGAAAAAGGCTGGGAAACAGTGATGCTTGAAAGACTAACTAACTTCCTAAAGATTGACCAAAACCAAATCAGATTTATTCATGAAATGCCTGGCAATGAACGAACCTTAAAGACCATTGCTGACAGTAGAGCCAAAAGAAAGCGCAATTGCCCCACTGTGACCTGTGCCAGTCATTACAAAAGAGTTGGTCAGCGTAGACCTCTCATGATGGAAATGAACTCATACATAGCCTTACCACCAACCACTATGGAAGCTATCTCAAAAGTGATTGTCATTGAAATTGGTGATCTGCCAATAGTAAGGAGGACTGAACTGATCCCATCCTTATCAAGTAGCAAATTACAGAAGTTGGCTCGCCAAGTCATCACTGCTCAACAGATTGGAGTACTGGAGAATGTTCTAAATATGACTTTTGGGGCATTACTAGTGACTCAGTCAAAAGGGACAGTCACTGGCTATGGGTAAGTACTAACTATAATAATATCAAAATTAGGACTGATTCTTTAAAAGCCTTTTTATTGGTACTTATTAATTATAGATAAGTGCATTTCATTGTAGCATATTTGTGCATACATAACAATATAATTTGATCAATTTCACTATCTAGTACCTTCCCTAAAGGCTCATTTCTCAAGTTCACATTGACATACATTGCAAATGTTAACCTATTTACGCTGAATCATATAATCTGGCTGTTTTTTTGAGAAGAGAATAGAAACTCAAAAAGTCATTTAAAGATTTAAATTATCAATTTTTAAATTCATTATTAAACCCATGTTCTTCATGATTGTTCTATTTTCTAGGTATTGAAAGACATTGTATTTTGGTATCTTAAAGTGAAATGTATATTAACAATGTTTTTTTCTAAAGCAACTTGTTTTCAGTCAATTTGTTCACTTATACATGTAATGAATTCAAGCAAGAGGATTGCTAAAATGAAAAACATATTATGTGCTACTTTTATCATTATTTAGTAGTACTAATAAGAAATTAATATTTAATGGATATTAGTTGTTTGTAAACAACCATCTTCTATGTGTGTGGGGTTCACTAGAATTGAACAAAAAGTAGAACCAAAAGACTCATTCACACTCAAGGCATATTCAACTAATACATTAATTGCCTTTTTATGCACAGTGACCTCTCCAAATGATGCTTAGTTTTTTTGTGCTGTGTTTTTTCTGTCTTTAAGATAGAGAGTAGTGTTCTGTTTCAGTGAAAAGAAAGCCCACAGTTTTTCTTTTCTGGATCTGGTCTATTTGAAGGGCTTTGGAAATTGTTAGCTTAGAATTAAATAGTAGTTGTAGTTCATATTTGCTCAAGCTAATAAATCTTGGATAGTTTTGCCAGCCACCAAACATTTACCTTATTAGTGATGTTATTTGATTGTACATGGTATATTAGGAATCTGAAAAAAATTTGTGGGTAATGCATCTTAGCTTATGCTTAATTTTTTTCTTTCCTTTACCATAATTTCATTTAGGTCTCACTGAGTTATTATAAATATATATGTGTACCTCATTTAGCCCATTGTTTGATTTTACTTAGAATTACAGTTCTGAACTTTCCTAATGGATCATCATTCCAAAATGACTGATTTTTATGTTGTGTAAAACTACTCAGTGAATATTCAACCCTTAATGAGAAAGAGAGAAAATTCAATGAGTAGAACAATCAAGATACATCTGAGAAATTCCTGCAGAGATTGGGTCTGACACCTATCAGGTACACACCCACATAGAGTGGGGCATATCATTCCATCAGGAGGAATTGAGAAAGTATCAGCCAAAAAGATCACTTTTACTTCTCACCCACCATTCATCATAGTCTTCATGATTTCACTTTGGACACAGATATTTTTGATTTAATAAGAAACTACTGAATGTGTATGTTGTAGCATTTATTTTCTGTTGGAATGTGTTATATCCTCCATTTCTATTTCTCTAGTGTTTTAAGAGAGGTTTTCTAGACATAATTCTAAAAGTAAATCTTCTAAAGATAAGGAAAGTGTGCTTTTTAATCATATCTGAACAAATCTTTGCAGAATGAGAAACCCATGTCCTATGCAATTGAATGAGAATTAACAAGGTTTCTCAACTCTTAGGAGTTGCCAGATATGGCAAATACAGTCCTCCCAGCCCTTAGCAGGCCCCAAGGCCAGCTTTGTTTCCTTCAGCTTTGATCAACGTCAGTGGGGACTTCCATTCAACTCACTGGAGAGCCATTGGCAAGCTAATGAATTGACCTTGAGACAGTAGAAATGAGTCCAGCGACCAGTCTTTCCTGGAAAAGCACCATGTCTGTTCTCCAGAGATTCATTCTTGTTAATCTAATGGGGCTTTGTAAATTTTAAAAAATGAAGGCATATTGGACTGCTGCATTTCCAGAAGTGTGCTGCGTACTTTCACGAAGTTACCAACTTTGGTTTTGTGGGAGAGAATTGGACTTTCAGTCTACTTTTAAAGTTACCAGCACATAGTGAGGTGTCCTCTGGTCTTCATCCTCCTCTAAACACATCTGGCTTTAAGATTCCGTGCACCTATTTTCCAACTTCCAAATCTTTGTGGACCTCTGGGGTCATTTGTCATTTCCTTAGCTGTGTACTCTTTATTTCTTTTTCCTTACACTAGTTTTTACTCATTTTTATTCTTTAGATAATTTCAGTGGAGTTTTTCAAGAGGGAAGAAATAAGTACATGTTCAATCTTCCCTTTTTAAACTGGGAGTTCCCCCCTAGGATTTTATTTCCATAGACTCTTTTATCTGGAATTCTGTGAGGACACATTTTATATGGCTTACTTTCCTTTAAGTGGAAACTTGGCTTTTGAATGTTCTTTTGAATGTCCTTCATTTCCTTCTTTTCTCTCTTCCTCCCTTTCTCTCTCATGCCTCTCTTCTTTTTCATACTATGAAAAAAAATCTCTAAATAATATTCTTTGTCATACATATATATAGATAATATATATTAAAATATATATTGATACATATATAATATATATAATATATTGATATTATATATATTAATAATACCTATTCTGGATATCAATATATATATATATTACCCATTATCCAGAATGGGTTTGTAACTGGATTCTTCCTGAGAGAGCCTCTTTATGTGCACCAAACTTAACTGAGCCTGTCTAGATTCTCACCCATTCCCTGGGGAATAATACACTGGTGTAATTCCAAGTCACTAAATTTGGGGTATTCTGTTGTGCGGCAAACCATAAAGTTCTTTGATTGTGATATTACCATGAATCATGGATCCAGAAAACAGTTGTGATGAAGGGGATCATGACAATGTGGGAGTTTACATCTGTGTGTGTGTGTGTGTGTGTGTGTGTATTTATTGCACCAGTGACTTTTTAAGTTCCCCTGTTCTACATAAGGAGTGCCCTATTAAGTTGCCTTGGAACAGAGGAAAACTCGGAGAGTCAACAGGTGATGCCAGATAACTGATGTCAGTTCACATTTTTATTTCTGCAAACTCCATGTCTCCTTTCTAGGAAACAGTTGCTTAAAGTGTGCAAGGCAGAAGTTGCACCAGAAGAGGATAATCTTTCAATATTGGTAGAACCTTTGTCCTGGAAGATAATCTTGTGTTGCCTGTTCCTCATTGCAAAGTCACAACCTTATCACAGCAGAGTGTTTTAATGCTATATCTTCTTTTCCCTGCAGTGTAAATTCACTATTTTGTTGAGTTAGGTGAATGGCAAAATTTTTGTAATAATATATCATATTTGTGGCCTTATGTTCTATGTAAGCAGGTTTTCTATACAATTAAAAATTGTTCCTTTAATTACTTGCATTTTAAAGAGTCTAAAACTTAAAAAATAAAAGACAGATTATATAACATCCAGCCTTATTAAATGGGAAATAACACAGAACATTCACACTTTTATTGATGATTCATGGTTATCATTAAAACTATCATTTATTTCACAGCACTGTTTCTGCAATAATGCCCTTGGGGACTATTGTTCTTATACTAAATGGTCTCAGAACACTAAATCTCTGATTCTTGTTCTGCAGTTTACATCTTTTATTCTCTATTTTCCTTGTGAACAGGATGTTAATTGTAATCTCTTGCTGCTGCTGACATGTCTGCATCCAGCAATTCCCTGCCCTCATATACATGCAGTTCTAATTCCAAAACTGAATCACACTGTCTAAAAATCAAAGAAGTTAAGATTTTTGTGCACACATGGTGAAGTTGTAGGTAAATGCAATAGATTCACAAAACCCTACAATTTGGTTGTTTTCTTATTCCCCAAAATTATTGAACAGCTATTACATTCAAACTGTTATTTGACTTCTATGAAAATCTAGATATTTTTTATTTAGTAGAGAGGTAAAACAACATTTATTAGCTATTTCACAAGAATATATTAAACCTCATTCAATCTTTCTTACAAAAAATCAGCAAATGAATATGAGTCAGCTTAACTGGTATAGTTTTTCATAATACTAAATTGAGTATATTTGCATCTTTATATTTATTCAATAGTCAAAGTTTCAACTTACTGCTGTTTTCCCAAGAGTTCCTAATACATTTTCATTCACAATAAGTGATCATTTGACATTTATGACAAATAGTGAAACATAATCTTCTTGGCATCTTTATTATTCTGATAGGCCTATGTAAATAATACCTTATATTAAATCTCTTCCTTAGAAAGACCTTGAGTGGTTTCTGTTTTCCTGGCCAGAATATGACTACTATAGTCCCCCAACATACACAGGAAATTTGAATATTTTTGTAAGATCTTTAAAAATTCAGTAAGATTTTCCATTCTAGATGATATATTTGTTAGGTTAATTATAAAACATTATTTCAAATCACTTACCAATTAAAATACTTCAGTTCTGTTTCCTTTACTTAATGTTTTAATTGACATTTTTGAGGATATAACATGTTTATTCCATGCTTTTATATATTCCTAACCCAGTGCAGTTTACACCTACAGTACCTCAAATTTCAATTTTAAATGAGCAATTTAAGGGAATCACAAGAGTTTAATCAAAAACACTATAGCAGAGCAGTAAGCACACTGCTTAAGCAGGGCTCAGAAGTTGAAATTGGCCAAACCAGGATGGGTGGTGGCTTTCCAGAGGCAACAATGACGTAAGAATAGATGAAGAACATGATTGGCACTGAACTGACAGGATTATTATAGTGAAATATATTGGGTGCCTACAATGTGCCAGGCTTAAAACCACTTCACCATAGTGCCCAAAGGAAGCTGTCAGATCATAAGATATATCTTCCCTCCTGGGAGTTGACAGCATCTAAGGAAGTCTGACTGGGTATAATAGGGAGAATGAGGCTCATGAAATGTAAGTAAAATGGTATGCATCATTTCAAAAGGACAGCCAGGAAAGTTATTCTTATCTTACAAACTACATAGAAGAGTATCCCTGAGGGGCAGAGGTTAAGCTGTTTTATTTATCTTTTCATATTTCATAGTGCCTTGAACAATGTACATAACAGGAGGACTCACATGTTTGTGGAGCAGTTGAGTAGAGGACTTACTTTTTACCCCCAGGGTATAGAATCATCTAAACTCCTATAGAATCCAAGTCTCCTCATGGTACAGATAGATTATTCTGCCTTCTCTAATCTATTTTAAGCAAAAGAGAACAAAATTCTCAGGACACCCTGAATCATTTAATTAAAATAGGTTCTTTCAAGGAACCTGACCAGTAGCTTCGAAGAGAAGGCTGAAGAGGGAGGCTTCCTCTTCCGGTCCCCACCTTCATGCCACCACATTTGGTATTGACTAGAGCTAGTTTTCACCAATAGGATTTATCTGTTTGCTGGGTTTGTCATGCAAATAGGAATAATCCTGTCCTCCTCAGGGTAAACATTTCAGATGGAGCAGATTTAAAAGCAAAAATTAGAATGAATACTGGTGATCTCTGAACTGGGAATTTTTTTTATTCCCTTGATCTCTCTCTTTTATTCTGCACTTAAGCATTGGAGAGAAAAAAATTCTTTCACATACCTGAGTGGATATTGGAAGCTATTAAATAGTAGTTAAAACTGGAAGGGATGGAGGGAACTTTCCTCCCCCATTTTTTAAAGTTTGGCTGTAGGTCCTTCTGCCTGCAGGCTACAGTCACATTAGCAGTTGGAAATTGGATAACGACAGCACAATGACAAATCCAGGTTGCTTGCAATAAGTTGCTAATCCCTTTGCTTTAATATTGGAGCAGCGTGTAATGATGTTTGGACATCACTCCAGTTTACTGACGACCCCACTGGGGCCAGCAATAGAACCTTACAACTGTCTAACAAGGCATCAGGTGACTCCCGTCGTCACAGCAACGGACACTGGAATCTAATCTTCCCTCCATCCCTTCTAGCACCCAATAACGCCTAGATTATATAAGTGGCCCATCATTGCTTGGTAACTTGAATCAATTAACGTTAATTCGCACAATGCTATGATGTATTGTGATCACTTTCATTTCAGAGAAGGGGGAGAAATTGCTATAAGTCACCTAAAATGAGGTTGTCTGTGGTGCTGAGGTATTAATTGGGTGTCCATATTAAATGCAAAAGGAGCCCCATCGTGAAAGGAAAGTGGATGAGTGACTCTCTTGGCTGCTATTGACCTATCAGAAGAAGACAGTGCCCTTTTCCTTTGCTTTTATCTATTACAGTTTTCCCTATTGCGTGTCAAGTTGATGTATTATAAAAAATTCATTTGGTGACCTTTCACCCCCTTAGCAGATTAAACAATTTCACTTCGATGGCATCATTAACAGGACCCTGCATTTAATGATGATTTCTCTAAAAGGCCACGGAGATTCGATTTTAAGCTAACAGATTTATTGCACTATTATAACATATCGTAAAAAACTGTACCACCTACGGTCAGGTTTTAGGATAGAAACTGCTTAAGAGTTTATGTGGAGCTTAAAGTGGTATTACCTTGGGATATGCTGCAGCAGCAAGTCTCTGACCTCCAGTGAGATGCTGTTTACATTTAATAAGAGATGTTTGCTCACAATAAACTTTGAAATGTGTCAGGGATGGGCCTTTCTGCAGTGTTCAGCCAGTTGTTCCTCATCACTTCGTCTCCAGACATCGATGTACTTATGTCAGAATCTTTAATGGGTCTTTCAGTTTCTTTAACCCAGACTGCTTGCCTGCACCCAGGCCCTCATCAGGAAACCTTTATAAGACTAGGTTAGGAGAGAAATAGGATCTGTAACAATGTTAAAATTTTCCAACAACCTGGGACCCATGGAAGGATAGAATTAATGGCATAGATTTTAAAAATATGGTTTAAATTATTCCCTTAAAAAAAAAAGGGAAAGAACCCATAGCCACTCAGGCTAAGGAAATTAATAAATGAAGACTGGGCTAATGTCCTTTGAATTACTGGGGAGTGATTCTAGCACAGAGGCCAGAACTTTAGCTGGTAGGTGACCAAAGGTAATTCTTATGACCACAAATGTGTGTCCAAGGGTTTCCAGGGCAGAGGGGAGTTATTTCCTATCTTGTGATCAATGGATCACAATGGTGTTTGCTTTTCCAGTATTACCTCTTCCAAGACTAATCTTCACCTTTACCTAACATGTAACCTCCGAGACAATAAATACTTTATCTTTTCCTCCTCACACAGGGAAAGGGAAGAAGTTGAGCAACAGAATAAGTGATTTGCAAATATCTAATGAGGGGAGAGGGTAAGCTACTTAAAATAAAACAAAAGGCTTATTAGACTTGGTCTAGGCAAATTTTAAGTCAACTCAACAAAGGAAGCTCTGTGTTTGTGGAATATATATGTTATATATGACATGTAGTATCTATATATCTCCATTTAACTGCCAAATATCTGTCACATGTCTATGATTTAAAACACAACAGGTTTAATGGAATGTAAGTGTTTAGTGTTCTTTTAATAAAGATAGCTTGGCCATCCAACATATTCAATTCTGGGTAAAGATGTTTTAAGGTATCACAGATTATGTTAACTATTATTTGCTAAATCACATCAGTAATTAACATGCTTGAACAAGTTGAGAAGTGATATAGCTCACTGCTTTACCACTCAAGACCTTGGTCAATAGCTACTAAGACCTTTAACAAGTTACATAAGTTATTTGAACCTCTTATTCCACATATATAAATAAAAGGACCTATATCATAGTGTCATTTTTTAAAATGCAATGAGTTTATACATGAAAAGTTTTTAATAGCTGGTACACAGTTTTTGCTCAGTAAATATCCCTTAGAGTCATTATACTTCTCAGATGCTTCTTGCAGTCTAAACAAATTAATTCATTAATGCCATAGGTCTTGGATCTTCTTAATGCCTACACACTTGGAGAATATAAACGTGAAATGATGTTTGTGAGGATTAAATGTGTAAATTGCTGGTCTATTAGAGTTTTCTTTGGCTATCTCTTCCCAAGTCTGTTCACTGACATTATCTTGGTTATCTAGGAATCAGCTATGGCAGGGGACTGTTTACACCACAGAAATTGGAACACACTACATATCAGAGTATTTTTCCCCCCACAGAATCAGGGTATTTCCTCAGAGTGCTGGTTAAATAACCTGCTACTCAATTTATACCTGCCCCTAAATAATCAAGTCTAATAATTTTCTTTACTGAGGTTTTAATTTTTGCTGAACTTAATACATGGTGACAAGAATAGAAGTGCATAATGTGTGCTTCTCCCCCATCCCACCCAGTTCACTTTTTATTATGCCTAAGTAAACTTATTAAATAAACATAATTCATATATCAATGAATATTTAGACACTACATAGTATCTTAATTCTAGCAACAAGGGAAAATATAAACTATTTTCACTGGTAATAATGTCTTATGGAAAATAGTTATCGAAATAACATTTGTAATCCTATGGATGCATTCTATTTTTATATCTGCTAGAAACACAAGCAGTTTCAAAACTGAGAGCTGGATATACACTCGGCCCTATGCTCTTTCAGTACTAGTCCAGCCTTCAGATGGAGAAGTGGGAAAAGAGCTGCCAGTGCAGCCACAGCTTGTTTTTCTGGACAAACAGGTAACTTTTCACAGGTAATGGACTTTATATAACATGTTTTAGGCTTGTCATCATTGATAACACATTTATAGAGTAATCAAGTGTGAATTTTTAAATTTCTGCTTAGACCTTCTCACTGTTTTTGTCATTTTTCTTCCAAGTCACAGCCTGCCTTTCTTCCATTTTCTATGGATGTTCAGAATTTTATTAAGGATAAAAAGAAAATTCTGTTACTTTTCTTCCCCAAGAAAATTCTTGAAGTAGGTCGCTTATATCTTCTCTGAACTCTACTCTTCCTTTTTAGTCAGCGTTTTCGTTTCTGTAACCAAAAAACTTGACAGGAACAATTTTAGAGGACGAAAAGTTCATTTGGCACTCACAGTTTCAGAGGTCTCAGTTCACAGGCAGCTCAGAGCAGTATGCATTTTGGCTCATGGTTTCAGAGGTTCAGACCATGCTCGGCTAACTCCATAGCTCTGGGCCTGAGGTGAGGCAGAACATCATGTTGGAAGGGTGTAGAGGAGAAAAACAGCTGAGGACATGGCACCCAGGAGCAGAGAGATGTTCACTGACCAGGGACAAAATATGAACCCCAAAGGCACTCCACTAGTGACGCACCTCCTCCTAGCCACTTCCCACCTGCCTATTACCACTCAGATAATCTATCAGTATATTAATCCACTGATTAAGTTGAAACTCTCATAATCTAATCACTTAGCATCTGAATCTTCTTGCATTGTCTCACACATAAGCTTTGTGAAGACACTCATATCTAAACAATAACATCTTCTTAAAGAAGACTATCTATATCTAAAGAGGTCTTCTCATAGTAAAAAGCTTATGACATCACATGTATATTACAGTTTTATGTTATTTTTTGAGTTATCTCTCTTACGTGGTTCAGTAAATCATTAACAAGAAGCTTCTCTACATAATTCCATTTTCAGACTCCATGGTCTTTGCTTGTATTTTATCTTCTCTCTCTTTATAAAACTTAGGAGTAAAATGAAATATGATTACTGGATCAGTTTTCTCCTCTTTACAAGTGCATCCTTTGACACATAGGGTTAAGGTCCATACCTGGAATCTGTCAACTTTGATCTAGGCTAGCACTTTCCCACTCCCTTTTTTTCCTCTTCTCTTAACCTTTCCTTTCTTATTAACCTTAAATTCATAATGACACTCTCCTCTTTATAAACGTATGTGTCCTTTCTCCTCTTTATTGTCCTGCTTCAAATTTTCCCATAATAATCTCCTTTCTCCTCTTCCAGTAAGCTATTATTGATATCTTCTTAATATGAGAAAGCAAGCATTTATTATTTTTCTTCCCTTATTTCTAATGAACATATACTTAATAAAAGTTTCAGTCTGAATCCTATTATTTTTTAGATAACTTCACAGAATACTCTTCTAAACCAACTTTTTCTACCCACTCTCCATTTTCAGAATAGAAGAGTGGAGTCCTTAGGGCTCCCCTCAGAGCCTTGGACCATTTCAGCTTCCCTAGAAGGGACATCAGATCCAGTGCTAAAAGGTTGGTATCAGTGACTTTCAAATATCTATTATTACTTTGCACAGAAAAACATTTGCATTATCTTAGTCTCTGTTTTGTTACTATCACAAAATACCTGAAGCTGGAAATCTTATAGAGAGGTTTATTTGGCTCAAAGTTCTGGAGTTTCAAGAATCTGCATCTGGTGATGGCTTCCTTGCTGGCAGAGGCCCAAGGTAGCACACAGCATCAAATGGCATGAGGTGGGAGTGTATGTAGGTACATGTCTGTTTGGTCTCATTTTTATAAAGTCACCAGTATTCATTTGTGGCCACTCTACCCTGGTTATTTATCTAATGCTAATCACCTCCCAAAGGTTTCAACTCTAAATACCATTGCCAGATTAAATATTCGCCCTCTTATACTCTCACAAGCAATATTAAATTTAAACACATGAACACTTGTTTGTCACACTCAAACTACAGCCAAACCACAGCAGCTCCCATTAGGACTTCATGGCATCATTCACTTATCCTCACTACGGTGTAAAGGAAAGAGTACATGGTCTTTGACTTGGTTTCAAACCCCAGTTCTTTTACAAACTACATACTCTGTGACACATACTGGTTTGGTACAATATCCTGGGCTGGCATAGCAGGGAATTCACCAGGTTCAATGCAGTTTCTATGGAGAAACAGAAACACTGGTTCTCAGTGTTATAAAGAATAAATCATTGATAAGTGGAAAAGCATCTGACCCTCTGAGTTCATTTTCTCCCCTCTATCTTTTGTCTTGTGCCTGCTCTTGCCTTTTGTTCAATTCCATCACTATGCCAGTTCCTTCTCCTTTACTTAAAACGTGTGTATATGAAATTGAAAAGGGGCTTACTTAGAATGAAGATTCCTGAGTCTTGTCCCTGCCCCAAATTATATCATATATTCTCCAGAGAGGAACAGGAATGTACATTTTAGGGCTGGGTTCACAAGAAAGAAACATATGTAATGTGTTTTTTTTGTGGGAAAAAATAATACTGAATTCTGAATTCTTGACCATATTTTACACAAAAATATCTCACTACAACCTATCCAAAGATATAAGAATGTGCTTGCAGGTATGCCCTAGAAATCTGTCACAGATGAGGAACTCAGAATTCCAAGGATTATTTCTATGCCACTTGTTTAGTCTTTGTTTCAGAGCTTAAAAAGAACACCTTCCTGAATTACAAAACAGTTCAATTATTGCATTTTAATGTTTTAAATTGGCACAAGTGTTATCCACAGAACTATTTTCAGGAGGCAGACCAAAAGGTGGAGGAAAAGGATCAGGGGAGAGAGGAGGAAGGGTCAGGGAAAACACTGGGGAACGAAACTGATCAAATACTGTTGTATTCATGTAGCAATATGCCACAATGAAAAACCACCATTCTGTGTAATATTATGCACCAATTAGAAATAATTTTTTAAAAGAAAGTATTTCCAGGAAAATATATTCGAAAAAGAAGGCAAAGAAGTCTAGTAACTCTGGGAGATAAAGTGGTAGACCGGAGCCAGACCACCAAGGGTGCTGGAGACCACAGTGGGGAGTTTGGACTGTACCCTCAGTGAGATACCAAGCCTCCAAGGCTTCTAAGCAGACCTGCAGCAACCTGTGACTTCTATGTTTTGATTCCCAAGCTAGAGGGTGAATTGGAGAACAAGTATGAACCTACTAATCTAGGGGGACATTTACTGGAAAAGACCAGGTAAGAAAAACAATGAAAAGTTTCAAAAAACACATAAAAACAAGCAAACAAACACAAACTAAACATTGATTCAGAGCGTCTTTTATCAGTAGAATCAACAAGACTGTAATGGAAGTAAAGGAAATAAAGATGTAAGGATGAATCTATGTTTTGACCCAGATATATTGGTTGGATATTGGTGTTACTTACTGAAATGGGAAAGGTTAGAGGAGAAACCCAAAAAGGTCAGTCTGACCCATTTGTTGGGTCAAATTAGATAAAGGTGTTTTGGTACAATGGTTCAAATTTTAAGGCAAAAAGAAAAAGAAGTTCCTGCTTACAGTTGTTAACATTTGTGTTCCAAAGTGTGAAAAGGGCTGCCTTGCTTCAACCTACTCCAAATTCTTTTTTTTTTATTGTAAACAAATGGGATACATGTTGTTTCTCTGTTTGTACATGGAGTAAAGGCATACCACTTATATAATCATAAATTTACATAGGGTAATGTTGTTTCATTCATTCTGCTATTTTTTTCCTTTCCCCCACCCCTTCCACCCCTCTTTTCCCTCTATATAGTCCTTCCTTCCTCCATTCTTGCCCCCCTCTCTAACCCTAACCCTAAACCTAACCCTAACCCTAACGCTAACCCCTCCCACCCCCATTATATGTCATCATCCGCTTATCAGCGAGATCATTTGTCCTTTGATTTTTTGAGATTGGCTTATCTCACTTAGCATGATATTCTCCAATTTCATCCATTTGCCTGCAAATGCCATAATTTTATCATTCTTTATGGTGGCCTACTCCAAATTCTTAATCACTGTTGCTACTATGAGCCTTCTCTATTTCATGCAATGTTTTCAGTTCCCAACACAGGTTTTGACTGAAAGCTTCAAACTCCCCATATAGGGGAACTTCTCTCTGCACAGGGGCCTTGACATTTTATCTGTCTACAGGTAGGATTATGTGCTTTTTTTCTCATTTGAAGAAATTCCACTCATGCACAATCACAGTTTAATTCTAAGGCTTTGCCCTCAGGTGAGGAAAAATTCATTTTAGATCAACTGTATACAATCAGGAACAGGATGGTTCAGTGGAACTTTTCTAAAGCCATCTTATATAGTTAAACAGAAGACAAGAGATTTTAACCATCTGAAAAGTGAACCATTAAGTCCCTTTCACTATTCTACATAGTTTCAATGAGTAAATTCATAAAATATCCCACAAATTCAAACTGATTAAAACAATTTTTAAGGTAGGTCATGGAAAATATTTCTAGAAAGAAAGGCAGTCATCCTCATCCACACATTTATCCCAGACAGTCCTTCTTGGAAAAAACCTTTATTGGGTGATCTAAATGAATTTATCTTATCTGTTTGTATTCAGAGCTGTTGAAAAATTTAGACCAAGAGCCAGTTCAATCCCAATCAAGTCTCTGAACTAAACATTTCTATTGCTGTTTCAGATTATAAATCCTTTCTAAATATTAGCTACATTGTTATTTAAAAATAATAAATGTTTTTAGAATATGCATGTTAAAGAGGTAATCTGTCAGTCATGTTAAAACAACAACGAAAACCAAAAAAAGTTTTAAGTATAGTCTTATATTAATACCACGATATTTTCATAGGGAAAAAGCAGGGAATATTGTCAACTTTTACAAATCATTCTTTCTAGACATATGGTTTTAAGCACTGGCTATTTATGTAACATTACTGCTGTCATGATAATAATGTGCCCTTTGAGATTTGTCAGTAATATGTTGGAAGGAGGTTTCAGATCAATGAATCATCAGCAATTTTAAATTGGTATGGCACATATATATGCAAGGTATTATACATTTGTATAAATGGTCTAATAGCCCTATCTTATACAAATTTATTATTGTATACTCAGATTATTGACAACTCAGATTTCTTACCTAATTCATGGACATTTCTGTTGTTTTTGTGTTGCCTGGAATATTGTTTTTCCAAACATAGAAATGACTGATCTACCAGTGTAAACATCAACTTACCTACAAAATTATTCATTTCTAAGAACTGACTGAAACTCTACATTTATTTCTTGCTCTATGGGACCTATGTGTCTAAGTTCCTTTACATGACTTCCATAAAGTACATAAAATGCTAAAAGGAACAGGAGTAAGTCTATTACAGAAGGGCTAAATCTTGTCTCATCTACTAGCTACATATATTTTTGGCCTAAAACAATTAGGATTATCTGGAATGGAACATCTAACTCTCTTCAGGGTATTGTTCTTTCATTTTTTGCTATGTATCTCCTAAAAAAGAATATATGAAGTTGTTATGATGAAGTTTCGAAGACAATGAATTCTCCTTCACATAGGCTTCATGATTCAGTCTCAGATCTCAGGTTGTTTAGCATCCCCATTTCGTTTTCTGCAAGGCTACACCTCATCAACTCCAGAGAACAGAACTATCTCTTGAAAACTCTCTTGAGAAGGCAATCACATCTTGTGATTAAACATTTCATAGCTTCAAAACTCTTGCTGTTTAAAGCTTGTTGTTTTCTTGTTAGAACTATTTTCCTACCATTTCTTTTCAAGTTGCCTTTCAATTATTATGGCCTGTAAATTCTCTATTTTATCTACCTACTTATTAGGAAACCAAATCTCTTCAGTCTGCCCATAAAAATAATTTTCTTCTAAACTTCCAAAGTCTTAGCATCCTCCCCAGTTTCTTTTTGTACAGTTCAGGGAATGCTGTGTGTTTGATGTGAATATCCCCATAGACTTTCCAGAATTACACAACTTGTTTTTGTTCATGTTGGTAAAAATAGCACCCATAGTACAGACTCATTGTTTTTTGCTTTGAGTCTTTTTTTTTTTAACCCAATTAGTAAAGTCAGAAGGAGAAATGAGAGTACCAAATAGTCTCTGTGCAAATTTCCAGGAACAAAAAGGCACATCATCAGGAAAGCAAGGTAATGAGTAAAGCATCTAAGTCCGACCAGTGTGAAAAATCAAACACTCAAAACCACATTATGAGACAGTTTTAAGCTGTCGATTTTGATGCTATCTTTCTGCTCATGGTTCAAGGCTATTTTGTTGTGTTGGTGTTACAGTAAAAAGAATGCTTAGGATATAATAGTAAGTTCCTTTTTGACCATAATACATCAGCATCAAAATATTAATTTTCAGCTTTTTTCATGTTCCAGTAATACAACAGATATTCTAATGTGACTGTTGAAATTTACCTACTTCTATCCTCTATTCCATAATTTAACCATATCTAGGTCTTACTTATGCTCTGTGCCTTCCCCATATTACATTCCTTACTCATACTTCACTCCAACCAATACTTCATGTTTTTCCCACACTTCATACTTCATCAGAGTCCATGCCTCATTTATTCTTCATGCTTTCCATAACCCACACGTTGCCCATATTCAGTACCTTACCCATACCCTACCTTCTCCTATACTATTCCTTACGCAGATTCCATATTTTGACTCTCCCCAACTCTTATTCCATCCCATCTTTCACTAATGTTTCCTCAATTATCTTACTGACCAGCTTAGGATTCTATTGGAGCCATGAAAAAGGAATGAGGCATGAAGCTATTTGCTGTTATATTCCATTAATACCAAACCACATGGAAGCCAATTGGCCCACCTGGATCAGTAGCATCCCCATTTTCCTTTTCAGGAGATCCAATGGGAGAGTATGAGGAATGACTGAGGGTTTTTTCTATGCACACATTTTTATGTGTGACATAAAGTAGGGAAGAAATCATGTGTATGTCTTCATTTTTAGAATGCTTATCTCACAGAAAGCACCCTATTTCATATGATTGAAAGTTTCTCTTGAAGCCATCATGAAATATTTCTCTTTAACTTCATAAAGAATAGTACCAAAACCATTTGGGATGGATTATCTAACTTGTTCTAAGTGTTTCCTGAAGAAAAACAAAACAGCAACTGCAAAACCATATTTATATGTCTAATCTAAATCTTTTATTCTGAAATTTAATTTCACGTTCTTTTTTCTAAGGAGATCTTCCTTAATAAAAAAGATGTTTTTACCCCAAAAAGTGGATTTATATAATCAAAGAAAATTATTTAAAGATCCTCCAGATCCTTTGACATTTTATTATAGATCCTAGTGGCAGAAAAAAAGTATGTTGTATTTCTAAAGATAACGTTTCAACATTAATTATACAATACTTTGCTAGCGTGTATAGCAGAAGGGGACAGTGAATTAGTTGTGGAGATGGTTTAGGTTGCAAAGGTATTTTAGAACCCATATAGTCTGCAAAAACACATTCAGGTAATGTTCTCTGGTAGCCATGTAATCAATTTCAATATTGCTTCCAGCCCAGCACCCCACTACATCCAGCCAGTGCCTTGTTTATACCAGCTTGATCAGGGAGCCTGTCAATGGCATTTGTATATTTTATAATAGCTATTCCAAAGATATGATGAACCCTGGAGTAATGTACTGTACTTGGCAGCAACTGCTTCATCTTTTGGGCACATATGCTTCAAATCTGAGAATATCATAGATATATAAGGGAATCTTTGTGGAGATCTTTAAGGCAAGCTGGTATTTAACGCAAAAGCAAACCCATTTGGAGCTAAAGTACTTTCCATTAGGCAGTTTGGCGGCTGTTCTATGAGGCAGACTCACTGTGCTCGACGGACACATTTCGATTAAATGCTGCTTTGTATTCTTCCAAAGATGGGAACAATAAGGACGTTTGTCAAAGGAAAAACTGCAGCAAATGATTTCATGTTGAACATCTGTACTCTGCAGTTCATTGTTTGCAAGAGTTTATTGACCATAATTTTGATGCATATAGGTTTTAAAGAGTATAAACTGCATTTATCTTGGGCGCCTATCATTTATTTGTGTCTTGGCTTATTTATTTCCATTTTTCTAGGCATTTTATTTATTTTGGGACTCTCAAGAGATGAAAGAAAAGATGTTTCCCCAAAAAGTTTTAGTTAGCTCTGCAAAATTGATGAGGAAAGACACTGTTTTCACAAAAAGGATTGAGCAATTGAATTGAAAAATGTAACACTAAGCATGTTATATCTTTATGATACCTTTTAGCCTTAGAGATCTCAAATCAATTTATAAACTTTCACACCACTCTCAAACTCTGTCCACCATAACAATCATAGTGACATTTCCAGAGTGAAGTGTAGCAACTGTTAATTAGCAAAGTAATTTAGGGGTAGTAGAGTCCAAAAACAATTTATAGGTGTTGGCAATGTGATCCTGAATTAAGTTGCCTCTTTTAATTTTATAAATGGATGGTTTATTGTTAGAAAGTGTGAACTTTCTTGTTTATATTTAATTCAGGGAAACCAAGGCCCAGGCAATTTAAGTTGCTAGAGCAGAATACCTATATCAGTCATGAATTACTGAAAAGCTGTTATTCTGATCTATTGGCTTAACTCTGCTACCACATAAATACCAAAAAAAATATTGACCCTCTGGAAAGATAATAGAGTTTTCTCCTTGATAGACTTCTAATAATAAAATGTCAACATATAGTAAGGTTAAGAATACAATTTTGAAATCAGAAAGATTTGGGCCATAATCCCTGAATCAAGTCAATTTTATGCACCTACTTTTTAATCTCCAGAATATTGGCAATAGCATATTTTACAGATTTGTCAAATAGTTTATGTACAGTGATGTGTATAAAGCACAGTGTTTAGCATATTAAGCTTTCAACATATGTTATCTGTTTTTATTCTATTTTGAAATATTTGGTCTTAAGACTTTTCTAAACTTGATGTGTTTGGTAACCTCTCTAATTTTTTAAGCATTTTCCTTTATTGTCCAATTTCTTATCCTCAGAGAAGGACTTGAAGACATTGCTCTTGAACAGATAACTAATAGCTACATTTTGTTTTGTGTTTGTTTATAGGGTGTACCCAGGCAGAAACACAAGATGGTTATGTGAGCTTCTCCAACTTGGCAGTCTTGATCTCTGGGTCAAACTGGCACTTTATTTTTAATGTTACTTCCCCTCCAGGTAATTTCAGCACAGTGTGCTTTTATTATCTGTTTCCTTTGAAAAAGTAATCCCTTCTCCCTTATAATGGGAATAACTCCTTTTGTGAGTAAGAAGTCATAATAGTTTAGAAAAAAATTTACTTGGCTGTATCATTAACCATGAGAAGAAAGAGCTCACGTAGAAATTTAAGCCTCGGGAGGCTCCTTGGTGAGCAAGAATCCAAGTGTATATTTTCCTCTAGATGTGAAAATTTACTCTGTGTGTTCTACTTATTTCCTTTCTTATTTCTATGACACTCAGTTCAGTATTAGAAATTTTAATTTATAAGAGAGACAGTCTTGAGATATTGAATATTATGAAATCTTTTCTTTGGGTCCCACTTTCCTCATACACTTCCATCTGGAAAACCATGATAGAGACTATTAACATCCTGGGACTGTAGAAGTACAGGTAGAAAGTGTGAATAAAATGTTATATGACCCAATTTTCCTTGATAAAACACTTAAAGAAATTTCCCTTTTGAAGTATTCAAAGCATCTCTTGTGAAAATATATAATGAACGCTTGTCAACTAGTTATTTAACTCATTAATGAAGGAACCAGGAGGATGGCAAAACTATTTTAAAGAGCATTTGAGGTATAGCATCATATAGCCAAAAGAGAAATGCTGAAATAAGTTTGTCAAATTGAATACAGGGTAATAAAGCCATATTCTCTGAGGTTACATGCCCACATATCATTTGTATCTTTACTGGACAAAATTCATTCACAGCTCATCAATCTTCTATAAATTAACAAGTCAAAACTCTAATTAACGATAAATGTTACTATGTGCCTGAAATCCCATGTGTAGGAGGCTGAGGCAGGAGAGTCACTTGAGTCCAGGAGTTCAAGATGAGTTTGGGCAACGAGACAAGACCCCATTTTAATACATAAATCAATAAATTAATTAATTAATTAATTTTAGGTCACACAAATGTATGCTCTAGAGATTTTGATAAACTTTTGATGAGCCTGTTTGGAAATAAATGCCAGTATGATATTAGTAAGGTTTAAAATCATTAATTCCAAGTTTTGGATCACTTTTCTTAACAAAACTGTTTTTTGAGGTCATGCAATTCTATTATGCATAATTTTGTAGGACAGCTACTCTTTTTAATATTTTTGAAGTGTACAAATGTGAGCACAGGTGCAAGGAGAGACATGTTCAGTGTACTTGAACATGGAACATCAGGAATTTTATCTTGAGCATGAGTTAATGGATGTTTTAAAGGGTCAGACAGGCAGGGCTAGGTATTTGGTCTATTTTATTATGACATTTAAAAGACTTATGTCCTTTAATTTCCTTAGTGGTTATCTAAGACTAACCAAATGCATCATCAAGGTTATTGTAAGGAATAGGTTATAAAACTAAAGGTAAGATGTATTGTAGACAGAAACTTATCAGTACCACCTGTGATACCGAGCTGACCTTGGCATTCCCGTTTGATACATTACTACTTTTAGTTTCCTCCTGTACACAATAAATCTTAATATTTATTCCTCCTTGTAAAGTAGAATAACTAAGGGTTTGTCTTAAAAGTTTTTTCCCTAAATTATTCTTCACAATTTTCAAGACCAAGTGTATAAATTGAGGCTCTGTAAGAAAGAGATTTTACAAAAGTTTAAATTAGAAAAGAATAGATGGAGGTAAAAAGAAAAGAGAAAACATTAAAAGGCCTGCACTTCAGGGACCTCTAATTGACATCATGCTGATTAATGGTACAGATCCCAAGAATAATTGCTTGTTTCCAAATGTATCAATTTGCAGTGCTAGAATGTTTGGAAAGCAGACTTCATTCACACATTCAGGCCAATTAATGAACTTTTTATTTCTAACAGTCTTCAAAAATAATAGTTTTTAAATTAATTTTTTATTTGCTCTAATTTGTTGTATATGAAAGTAGAATGCATTTATACATTTTGATACATCATACATAAATGGAGTGCAATCTCTCATTTTCCTGATTATACATATTGTAATGATAGGTTTGATGAGCATTGATTCATATGGTTATTCATTTATATGTGAATCAAACAGAAAACTTGCAATCATTTTTTAAAATTTCTTAGGTAGAGGAACAATTAAATAGATATTAAAATGTGTAAACAGAATCCCCATTCATAAGACTTTCTTATACATTATGAATCCAGCTTAATTAAGGCTTCTGAACCTCCTGGGACTGCCAATAGATAAGGGGTTTTTATCCCTTTCCCCTTTGGATTTTTTTTTTTTTTAATACCAGGGTTTGAACCCAGGGGTGCTTATCCCCAGTCCATTTTTATATTTTATTAGACTCAAAGTCTTACTGTGTTTCTTAGGGCCTCTGCTAAGTTGCTGAAGCTGGCTTTAAACTCAAGAGCCTCCTGCCTCAGCCTCCTAAGTCTCTGGTATTACAGGTTGCACTTCCATGCTCAGGTCCCCTTTGTTGTTTATTTTTTCCCCTACTGAAGGACATTTGGGTTATTTTTGGTTTTAGGTAATTATGCATAGAACTACTATAAATATTTGTACATAGGTTTTTGTGTGCATGGGTCAGTTTATTTTCTATATTATTTTGTACCTTGCTTCATAAATAATAATTGGATGAAAGTCAAATATTTCAGTCTACAAAAGGGCAGGGGTTTTAGGGTTTCAGGTACATTCTTAGAGAGATGTACTTTCTCATCTTGCCCCATCATACACAGCCAAACTGGCTCTGTCTGCCATTTTTCTACTCTCATTTTTCTAAATAATAGAATTCTTCTGAACTTGAGAAAGTCTCTTGGTATTAGGAGTTTCTGTGCCTCTATTTTAATGTGTTACCTTCCATATTTTAAGTTGATATATATGTCATAGAAAGTAGTTCTATGCATTCTGGAACTGAGAACATGTTTTTGCCCTCATTAGTAGAAGAATGAATAAATCTATAATTTTGTGTTGATTGGGGAGGTATGTCTGAGAATAAAATGAGAGAATTGGAAAAATTGAATAGAATTATACAAGTTCTGCCTGTGTTGAAAGGAAGGTGTATGAATTATTCGTGGTACTGTATAATTCTTCAGAAATATAACTCTTGGATTTACTATTGATTCAGTTATTATACATTTTAATTTAATAAATATTTATTTAGTACCCGCTAAGTGTCAGGCACTATCATAAGCAAATCTTTTCCACGAGTTTTCATTATTGTGTTGCCATTTGAATATATTCTGGAACTTTTTTTTTAAACAGGAGCCAATTTCACAGCTCGATCTAGACCATTTGCAGTTTTGCCTGTGACTGGAAAGGAGAGGTCAACCATCATGATATCTGCTTCCCTGTGCTCTGTGGTCTCCTGGCTGGCCCTGAGCTGTCTGGTGTGCTGTTGGCTTAAGAAAAACAAAAACAGAAGTACATGAATTTTTTTGTTTTGGAGGGGGTAGATAATAATAATAATAATAATATTAATAATATTAAGATATTTAGAAAAAAATCTTGTAAAAAAGGTTAAATTTTTTTATTCCTTTAAAGATAAATGTTTATATGCTTTGCAATGGATAAAACTATATGGAATCAAATTGTTCAATTAACATATAGAGACAAAGATTGCCAAATCTTAAATAATACTGACAATAATAATAAAAGCTTGTATTCTTTGAATACTCACTATGTACCAGGTTCTAAGTACTATAGATAAATTATTAATCCTCACAACTCAATTATGCAGGTGATAAATATTATGCTTATAGTATAGATGTGGATAATGAGGCATAGAAAGGGCAAATAACTTGTCCAAGGTTACACAACCTCCACATCCCTTTCCCTGAAACATTATGCTCCACTGCCAACTGACCCTGCAGAATGTGGGCTAAAGAATCAGGGGGACACATCCTTTTCTCCTTCAAAACAGGGAATTAAGTGCTGGGCATTTTTCTCCAGAAACAAAGAAATTAAATATGTCCTTGAATATTTTCCCATGAGCAAAATATCTTTTCTTTTTTATTTTTTAAGCTGAGTCACTGAGGGAAAGAGCATTGCTGAAACAGCTTCTTTCTATCTCTCTTCCTGGTTCTTAGAAGAAGAAAGAGGGGCAGATAGGGCATTAGTAAATTCTTCATACTAACCAAACCTCATGCCTCAGACCATCACATGAACCAAACTACACTTAACCATACTAGGAGGTATTTATTATAAGATCAAAGTTATAAGCAAGAATGAATTAAAAAAGTCAAAATGGCAAAAGGCAAAGAAATAAAGCACAAAGAAGGAAGGAAAGAGGAAACGGTACAGTCCTACCACCACTGTTCGCTGTGCTTGAATTTCTGAGGGATCCTCAGGAAGGGCCACGTACTTATCAGACACTATCTGAACTGCATTTGGGCCAGGGGCCCTGCCTCTCTCCCTGTCCTGGTGATTTGGGTGGACAAGCTGCCTGGTTCTGCCTGTGTTGTCTGTGATTTGTTAAACTGCAGTCTTTTTATTTTGTTGTGGTTTTAAATAAAATCATCTACCCCGCCCTGGTGTGTGTGTGTGTGTGTGTGTGTGTGTGTGTGTGTGTGTGGTGAGGGGGTGGGCACTTGCTGTTTTGTAAGCAATTTCCCTATTTTTTACTTCAAGTGATCCTGTGAAGAAGGTGATTTAATTATCAGTC
This sequence comes from Sciurus carolinensis, assembly GCF_902686445.1. NCBI lineage: Eukaryota > Metazoa > Chordata > Mammalia > Rodentia > Sciuridae > Sciurus > Sciurus carolinensis. The sequence continues at coordinate 104,252,288 of NC_062219.1, forward strand.
TCCATTTACTATCCAAACCTACTAGTCATTTGAGGACCTTTCATTTAGCTCTGCAGACCTATCTCCTCTCCTTTGTTCCTTTAACCCCAGCTTATTCTTGCAGTTACTGGTATCTGTTACCTTATCCCCTTTTGTTCTTTAAAACTTTCTATATTGGTGTGCACAGTACCTTGTATTAAATCTCCACATTGTTCTGACTGGACACATTTCTAACTAGTTTTAAAAGGTATAAAGAGATAGAAAGAAAATCAACAACAACAAAAAAATTCATAGCAGTTAGCTCTATAGGAGTAACTTTCTTTTTTTATGTTCTACACTTCATTTCCTATACTTTTATTTCTAAAATTAGCATATCATTACTTTAGAATCAGAGAAATGTACTGCATTCCAACTTCCTCATAAAAAAGAATTCTCCAATTCATCTGTATGTTCTATGTCAGAGTTTGTAACATTTTTGTCTGAGGACCTCATTATACTATCAACAATTATTGAGAACCTAAAGAACTTTATTGTCTGTGTGGGTTTTCTATCCATTAGTATTTTCAAATTAATAGTTAAAACAGAACACTTAAAATTTATTTGTTAATTTATTTTGAAATAACAATAATATAGGCATTGTATGTAAACAATTAACACTTATTTCAAAAATCTGTATTTTCAGAAAAGATATCGTGGACAAAAAAGTGACTGTTTTACAAACCTCTTTAATTTCTTCCTTAATGAGAGTCAGCTGGAATCTTCTAGCAGCTTCTGCTTTCAGTCTGTTGCAATGTATTGGTTTATGCTGAAGTATATCAAGAAAATGGCAGCATAACACAGATATAGAGTAGAAAAAGGGAAATTAACTTATTAGGTTTTACAGATAATTGTGAATATTCTTTGACAAGATTGGTTACTTAAAGGTCCATATCTCAGTTGCACTGTTACATGCCCATCTACTAGTCTACCTTGTACTTTAAATAGAGAATTTACTCTTGATTTTTGAAGCATTATCCTTTGGTCATTTGATAGATACTTTTTCACTGAGTTTTGCGGATCTGCTAAATGTTGACATATTTCCTTCTACAATTAAAAAATCACATTTGTTAATATTAATATATAAGATTTACAAATCTATGAAATTCATGAAAATTAATATAGATTTTCAAGAACTCTAAGTTTCCCATGAAAGTTTGATTTTTTTCAATGATGAAAATGCTATAAGTTCTTTCTTTCTTACCAACTCAATTCCTTCATTTTTTAAAAAGGAAACCTTCCAAATACCCAAGTGCAAATAACCAGTTTGTCCTCAATCATCCTTTCTAGTTCTGTAAGTAGAAATGGTGTTCCACAAAAATATCAGCAAGTTCAGCTTGAAAAATTATTTCAATTGTTCACCTGTAAAATTGTTTCCCCTTTAGAAAATCACTATTATATTTTTAATAAAATTAAATTTTTTATTGTTTCATCAGAGATATTCTTTGAGACACAGGCAGGCTTTTTCTTTGTTGCTACTGGTTTTTGTTTTGTTTTACCGTGATTTCATCTCAGGGTACGTCTTTCCTGATCACACCTATCCCCAAATGTTTACTTTCTTCCCCATAACAGTCTCCTTTTCACAACATGGCATTTCTTGACATTATATTACAAATGTATTTGTTTATCCTCTGCCATCCACACCAGAACAAAAACTCTATGAAAGCACATATCAGGTACTTCTCACTCGTCATAGTTTTCATAGTGCCGAGAACAGCATCTGGCATGAAAATGTAATCATGTTTTTGATGATTACATTTATTAAATAAATCAATAGAAAATGAAGTATGTCTTCAGATATGGATGGACATAGGATACAAATTTTTCAGACAAAAGCATGCATCTGCTTGAATTCTGTGGATTGTACCCATGTCCATTTCCTAATGTTGATACTAGGTCAATCAGTTTCACATTATTACAATGAAATACCTGAGACAACTAACTTATAAAGTGAAAAAGTTTATTTAGTTTACGCTTTGGGAAGTTCAAAATCCAAGATCAGGTGATCCCATTGGTCTGGCCTCTGCAAAGAATAACAGGTAGAAGTACATTGTTGAGGGAGTGCCTATAGTAACAAATATTTAGCTCATATTCGGTGTGCAGAGTAAGACAAGAGTCTAGGTCCTAGATTCTCCTTTGAGGTCATATCCCTAGTGACCTAGAGCCTCTGACTAGGCCCCATCTCCTAAGGGATTACTTCCCAACTGTGTCATTCTGTGAACCAACCCTTTACTCATGAATATACTGGGGACACCCAACCAATATCCAAACAGATTTTTCACGTTGGAGAAGGCTGAGTGAAAATTCATTCATCCTCCCTGTACATTTATTGGCAACTTCCTTAGAATCTATACTTACTTCAAATCAAAAGGTTAAAAAAGTTAGTAGCATTCTATTAATTACTAGCTGTCTAATAGAAATATGAAATGATCCATAAATGTGAAGCACATAATAATTTTCTAGTTGTCATTCATCATCATATAGTCAAAATATTATTTCAACGTGTAATGAAAGGAAAAAAAAAAACAGAATACACCCTAGCACAGGACATTTTACTTTTTTTTCAAAATCAGGTGTGCATTTTATACTTAGGGCATATCTCAATTTGAGTTAGTCACATTTTAATTGTTCAGTAGTCACATGTGACTACTACTAAATTGGACAGTACAGTTTTGTATTGCACAACTGGTGGTTGGTACATGGAATTCATTATTTCTTAACTTCTGAATATATTATATACATTCTATTGCATGCATTTCACAAGGATGCTGGGAGGAGGCTTAAAGGAAAAGGTCTTATACATAAAAATGTTCTTTTAATCTGAAAAAACAAATGTTTTTGTTAAAACAGAAATGAAACCTGAAGAGTTATCTAAATCTCAGACTAATGATCAGAAGAACCATCTCCAAGTCTCATCCAAATGCTGTCGATCACAAAATGAGAAAGAAAAAGAAGATACCTTGTCAGGAGAAGGTGAGCTTAGACAATGGCAGCAACTCCACAGGAGAGACCCACTGTGGACGAACTCTGGGTTCATCCTCACCCACTGTGAAAGTCAGTTTCCAAAGCAATTCTATTTAAATCTCTTTCTTTAGTTTTTTGTTACTTTTTTCTTCAAGGAAAGTATAACCCAGTATAAGAAGGTACAAGTTCAGCTGATTTTCTCAGCTAATAAGCAATTATTTGAATTGATGTTGATATATTTTTTCTTAGTAGAAGATTATTGGTTTAACATTTGAGTTGTTACACAAGAAAAGTGGAAACCAGGGTATAGGCATATAATCTTTCCCTCAGCTATTACAAAGCTGCCAATTTGGCAACATTATTGAATTTAGGAAAGCAGAGAGTGTAGTTGCCAAATACCTACTATGCAAATTAGATTGAATGTGGAACCCTCAAGAAATATGTCAGCTTTGCTAAACCCTGCTTTGTCATTTAGTTGTATTTTTTTAGCAAAATGCATTATTTGCTTACATTTTGCATTATGCCAGACAATTTTACTTGTTATGTTGTTAAATTGCCATTAAAATTGGTGCCAAACAAAGATAAGCATTTACCTCGGATCAGTGCTCTGCCCTTGTCCTATTAAGGATGCATATAATAGGAATATGGAGTCCAGGACACAAGGTGGCTTTGCCAAGTATGGCTATGGTGTATGAAAAATATTCATATGATTTCCATGGGTCTGAAACATTTTAGAACATACTCTAAAAGGAAGGGTATGTCTCTTTTTTCCAAGTGAGAGTCAATTATCATATTTTCTGCTTGAAAAGGAATACCAATCTTACTGAGATCATGTTTAACCAAAATAGAGCAGCCCAGTGTTTGGCCTCTAAATAGTTGAGTGAGCTCTATTTTGTGTGTGCACTGGTGTGTGTGTGTGTGTGTGTGTGTGTGTGTGCATGTACACATATGTTTGTTAGTTTGCATTTTTGTGTCTACCCATGGATGAAATAAGACGTTCAAAAAACATTTCCATTAGCATTGAAACATAAACATAAAACATTAGCAGACGTCTCCTGGACATACCAACAAAAGGAAGTAGGAGGTGTGGGGTGAGGTATGAGTGGGGGTGAAGAAAATGGAGACAGAGAGAGGGAACAGGTTCTTTATAGGTGCCATTGAAGAACATTTTAATTTTGGCTTCTTGTCTTTCTTATTAATGGAGAAGACTCTTGTCCATATTATTGCATGTAAACATAAGGCAGGTGTTTGAAACAGCATCCGAACCTAGCCCTTGGCATGCAGCTGGGGAGCACTGCTGATCTCTCTTCTCATCTAATGTGGCCATCGACATGACTTTCAATTGTCTCACTTAAATTAACCACATTAAACAGTCCACATACCTGGGTGTTTGAGTAAGGATAATTTATGTGGTGGCTTATTAATAAATTATCAGGACTGAGACAGACATAGGGCTTCTTGGGAAGAGTTAAGATTGAAGAGATGAGAGAATCAAAGAGGGTAATTAGGAAATCCACAAAAATAGAAAGATGTGTTATCCAACCCTCCCTCCACCAGGGATCACGGTGAATTTGTTGCTTTATCACCTAAGCTTTTTCCAAATCTTAAGACCATTTTTTTCCAAAGCAAATGATATGGCATCTCCTACATTTTATCATCTACCTAATTATTGCTAGCTTGAAATGAATTTGGTTTCATTCATTCCCCTATTTCTACAACATTTTAGTTTTCCTTTTCCCTCTGGGCTTTTAAATTTTGAGGTTTGCTCTTAAAGTGATTGGTTCTCCTGCTACTTGGTTCTTTGACATTACTGAGCATTACCATTGCATTTGAAATTACTTAGCTGAAGGAACTGTTGCTACTAAATTTAGATTGTAAATTTATTGTGATAATACTTTTCCCTAAAATTTCAAGAATGTAATAGGGGTCCTAGAGAGTTGCTGTAGAGAAATAGGGGAGTAAAGTATTTATCCCTCATACTGTACTGTTCAGTGCTTTTGATAAAAGAGTTGTCAAAGCCATCTTTCAAAATTCATGTCTGTTCATGTTGCTCTGCTACTTATAGATTTAATGGATTCCCACTGTCAGTTGCAGAAGCAGGAGAATGTGACAAGACAGGGCATGAAACCCAGAGTTGAACAGATTAGGTTTAAATTTGACTTCCTTTGACTGACTTTGTGTCCTCAAGTGAGACAACCTCTTTGCCCTTCAGTTTTCTCATTGATAAAAATGCTGTAATAATGCTGCTTGCAATTAGGGTTGTTACTGATATTAAGTGGATTAATATCAGTAATGAGCACAGAGCAATTCCTAGCATATTGTAAACATTAACATCTGTGTTATTTATTGTTGAATTTTCTTCTTATTCAAAACTCGAAATCTTCAAGTCTTGTCTCCATTCCATCTTTCTGACCTCATTTTGGGTTTTACCCTCTTTTCTCCTGTTGACACTTATCCTGGAACTTTTCTTCCTTCTTCCTTCTCACTTCCTTGCACAGTTTCTTCCAGTTGGACTGCTTGTCTTCATCTGTTAAAATTGCCTCAATATTGAATCACTGGCTCAGATAACTAAAAAAAAAAAAGCTTTCCCAATTCCTTCCACTTTAACAAAACATTTTCTTCATTGGGTTCAACAAATCAAAATATATGTCTATATATAGACCAAAACTATTGGTCTTGGGAATTTATCTTACAGATGATTCTCTGTTACCATAGGTCAGATGTTCTCAACCACAGCAATTCTGCCCTCCAGGTACGGTGACTAACTCAACCTAGTCTTCAAAAGCACTGCCTCAGTTTTAAAGTTTAAACCTTGTGTCTGAGGAATTCCCTCAGTAGTGGACACACTGGGACTGTTGGTCACCCTACCTCCAGAGGACATTTGCAATGACTGGGGACATTCTTCTTGTCATTGCTTGGGAGGACCAGAATATTATTGATAGTGAGTAGTGGTCAGGGATACTATAAACATCATGTATTGCACCCCCTCCAACACAAATTGTCTGACTCAGAATGTCACTAGTACCAAGGATAAAAAACCCTGGAAAAAACTATTACTCATCTTTGTGACATTTAGGTGAGAATCTGCTGAAATGTTTATAAGTACAATTTTAGATTTCATCTCCCCATAAATATAAAATAATATTTACTTAGTACACAACAAATTCTTGTCTGTATAGTTGCAATGAATGATACCTGGTTCATTGTCCTTTATGAATTTCTAATATGGTCAGTACACAGGAATAGTATTTGGGGGACAACAGGAGAACAAGTTCATGCAACAAACAAATGTGAAGCAACTGCAATAATATCTATTGGAAGACCTGAAATATGTGAGGGAATGAGAAAGGCAAGAATATTATTTTTCTGACATGAATGTTTAAATTTCTGAGTCCTAAATCATATCACACTGTTTCAAAGCCTATTTACTGAGAGTGTGATTGTCCATTTTGCAGAAACTCAGGTTCACAGAAATGCCAGGGAAAGAGTTCTGCTTTGCCCTGTCAAAGTTCAATATCACACAACTTTTTCTCAACTGTTCCTTGGTTCCTTTAACTGGGTCAATGACACCCAAACCTCCCAGTCAAGATACTCCAGAGTTATAGATCTAGAATTCCTAGTTTGCCCTTTCCCATCCTGTCCCTTTCTTGCTTGTCAGCCTCCATCATGTCCACTTCTTCATTGTCCTTATTTTCCCTTTTCTCCTTTGTTGCTTCACATCTTAAGACATGTCTTTCAGCCAATCACATTCACCACACTGCTGGCAGGTGTCTCCTCCCCTTTCCCTTTTCCCTCTGGGACACTATTCCCCATGTGCCACACAGGTCTCACCATTTCAAAATTTTCTTCTCTCATATATCCACATAACCACAGTCTCCCATTTCCCCCAAGTCCAGATCAAATACGTTTTTATAAAGTCTCTTATCTAGAAGGAGTAGCCCCCATCTCTCAACTCATAGAACTCTCCCTTCTTTACATAACACTTTATATGTAATGTGATCGTTTGTATTCATCCTATCCTTTGGGACAAATTCCATACCTTTTTTAACCCCAGAAGTTCTTTACTATAGGGACTTATTATTTTCTACAGGTTTTTACATTATGACCAAAAAACCTGACAAGAACAATAAGAAGAGGCAAAGGTTATTTGGGGACTCATGGTTTCAGAGGTCTTTGTCCATAGATAGCTGATTCCATTCTTTGGGGGCTGAGGTGAGGGAGAACATCATGATGAAAGAGGGTGGCAGAGGAAAAGTGGCTCAGGATACCATACCAGGAAGGAGAGAGAGAGAGAGAGAGAGAGAGAGAGAGAGAGAGAGAGAGAGAGAAGGGAAGGAAAGGGAAGGGAAGGGAAGGGAAGGGAAAAGAAGGGAAAGGAAGGGAAGGGAAGGGAAGGGAAAGCGCCCCCTTTACCAGGAAAAAATATGAGCCCCAAAGATACACCCCCAAGGACCTGCCTATCTAACTACAGTTACCACCCAGTTAATCCCTATCAGGGGATTAATACACTGATTACATTAATTGTTCTCATAACCCAACCTTTTCACCTCTGAACTTCCTGGCATTGTTTCAAACATGGGTTTGGGGGACTCCTCACATCTAAACCATACTAATTAACCACTTATTAACCACTAATAAGTTTTATTGAGTAAGTGATGAAAACAGAGATCAAATTATTCTCCCTTCTTTCCATTTGCCTTTCCAAAGACGCTTGGATTCCAGCAGTTGTTAGAAACTGCTAGAAAAGAAATTATTCTCACTTTCTTTAATAACAGATCAAAAATAGGATAATGCCCATAACTGACAATAGGATAAAGACTGCACATCACTGAGGTGTTACCAATGGCCAGAATATGACTTGGTGCTTCCTGCAGTGCTTTCTACTGGCTGCTATGGCTTCCTCTTTCAGCTTTCTTGGCAATCCTCTATCTTTGCAGATCTCAGTGCATCCTTCTCCAAATCTTGCACTGATCTTTGTCTGGCCACTCACCACTTTTATTTGTGGAATCTACACACCCAGTGTTGGAATTGAAAACTTGATATGTAAAAAAGGCTTGCCTTTATACACATGTGACTATGAAAATCAACTTGAGGGACTCCTTATCTCTACCAGGTTAGAGACTATTAACTATATTTGTTATGCTTCATGAATGTGAAATAAAAAGGACTGTCTATGAACTTGTCTTTTGTAAGTATAAACATAAAAGAATGTCAGGGGGTGAAGAGAAGAGAGATGGCCTCAAGATGTTGAGAAGCATGAAAGACACAACAGCTGACACATTTCCCAAGCTCCCAGAAAAGTAGAAATATGTTTGGAATTAATTAATGAATAGCATGTCTATATCATATAAGAAAAAAGATAAAAACATCCATATTTTAAAACCGTGAAAAATTTAGCACTTATTCCATAAGAAAAGATAAATAAATTGCTATGGTTTGGATGTGAGGTGTCTCCCAAAAGCTCATATGTGAGGAAGTGCAAGAACATTTAGAGGTGAAAAGACTGGGTTATGATATCCTTAACTGAATCAGCGAATTAATCCCCTGGTAAGGATTAACTGAGTGGTAACTGAAGGTTGGGTAGGGTGTGCCTGGAAGAGGTGGGTCACTGGGGATAAGCCTTTGGGGTATATATTTGGCAAGCTGAGTTTAGCTCCTTGCTTTGCTTCCTGATCATCATGTTAGCCACTTTCCTCTACCATATTCTTTTGTCATGTTGTTCAACCTCACCTCAAGCCCTGAAGAATGGAACCAGCTCTCTATGGACTGAGACCCCTGAAACCATGAGTCCTCCAATAAACTTTTCCCTTCTATGATTGTTCTGGTCAAGTCTTTTAGTTGTAGTAGTGAAAAAGCTGACTAAAACAGAAGTCTTCTAAATAAGTGTTTCAACACTATGGAATATTATGTTTAACAATGGAATATTAGAGTACTTGCTACTCAGATGAGGACAAAACACAATTCATTCTTACAATTGACACATTTTGTAATGCTAAGGAATGTAGGCAGAGATAAAATTAAAAGGACATTGTTGGAGATGGTTTGCCGATGATATAATTGTTTAAGGGTAACTCAAAAGAGTCAACCATTAACTGCTATAGTTTATAACTAACTTGACTATAATATAATGTCAATGTATAAAAAGTAATATTTTATAAATGCTAAATAAACCTCTTTTCCTTATAAAGTTATTCGGCCTCATTTATGTTATAGTAACATAAATGGATTAATACAAGAAGCCAGGAATATATGGTTACAAAATGTGATAAAATATACGATAGTGGCAAAGAGATATGACATCTTGAGAAAAATATTAATGAGAGATGTGTTGGAGGTATATAACAATGAGTTGTGTTTTACTGAGTATTTTAAAGAGAAGGCATGAATATATAAGGAATTATGATATGTTTGTGTTTAGATTGACTAATATTGCAGGGGCCTCAATTAATTATAAATTAACTTGCTTTTAATGCAATTTCAATGATTTTGCACAGTGTAGAATGGCAAAAGATGAATATAAAGTTCATCAGAAAGTACAGATCAATGGTACAAAGCAAATTTTCTAAAATAAATTGATTTTATGGCAATGGGAATGTGTACTCTAACAGAGAAGTAATATTTATGTTACTATTAATAACATGTGATACTGATACAAGAATACATGGGCATTCTAATGGAAATAACCCGTGTGTGTGTGTGTGTGTGTGTGTGTGTGTGTTTTAGGGTGCCCATATTCTTGTGTTGTATCACACTATGTACATAGATGCATTATGTATATATATAACTACATGTTATAATCATATATTATGCATAATAAATATTTGTATGTTAGCTATAAAAATGTAATACATGCTAACAGAAAAAATAAAATAAAGCAGTCTATACATGGAGCTAAATAATGACTATTTAGAGTAATTATCAATCTAGATTCTCACTCCAAGAATATACTAAAGTAAATTCTAGAAGCATAATGAGCTGAGTTAAGTTTACTAAAATACATTCATTGATAGAGCAACAGAAAATCAATGGAACAGAGATCACTCATGATACAATGTGGGTGACTAACAGTATGTTTTCCTTCCCTTTATTTTCTCTAATTTTATAACTTTTTCATTGACAAAGCATTGTTCATTAAAATAAATGATAACTTTCCACTTAAAGGAAAAATAGTCTAGACAGAACACTGGTAATATTATTTACTAATTACTACATATGTATTTTCTAATATGTGGGCAAGACTTTTGCTTTATCAATAAATAATAGAATACTTTTTTTAGTCATGTGACTTTTTATTTTTTACAGACTGCGTTTTGATTCATTGTACACAAATGGGGTACATCTTTTTGTTTCTATGGTTGTGCACAGTGTAGATACATACCATTCGTGTAATCATACATGTACATAGGGTAATGATGCCTTTCTCATTCCACCATTTTTCATATCCTCCTCCACTGCTCTATTTAGACTCAAAAATTGTCAACTATTTTGAGACTACTTACTGAATCTCCAAGTCTTCTAACTCTGAACACCACACATGGAATTAGCCTGAGAAAAATATGAGCACCATGGTAAAAGGTAGAAAAAGAGGGGTCATTCATTGTTAATGCTCTCATTGCAAAAAAGAGTAACACCCACAGAAATCTTAAAAACTGGGCGCATAGTGTACATTCACTACTCTTGAAAGTTTTAGAAGCCATAGGACATTAAGGAGAGCTGGAAAAATTCCAGCCAACTGTTAAGTACACCTGGAAAGCAACCCAAACCAGTAAGTCCTTCGTTTTGTAGAGAAAGGATATATGTACCCCATATTTTGTCCCATTCTCCCTAAAACTTGATCATACCCACCAATGGGACTCTATGAAGCATGGGTACAGGCAATTTCAAATCCCTTCTTTCCTTTCTAATGGGAACTCATCGACTAGGCAGAGATGGGAAGAAGGCATGTTAATTCATATGTTTTGATACTCACTATCCTTCCTTCCCTAAAACCCAAACATTCAACTGAATGCCTTAGGACACATATCTGCTATAAATTCATTTTTTATCTAATTTGTCTGAGATCTAAGCTTCCTGTGGAGGTCCTAGATCAAAGGAGCTGATTCCTTCTGATGTCGGCACTGACATGTAATGTGTGCTGACTTAGTTCTGTCTATAACCTCACAGTGGGAGGTGGCCAGCCTCCCTGGGCACCTTTACACAGTGAACTTTCATTTCAGCTGGGGAGTCTGTCAGGTATGTTGCTGATTGGAGCTTCCATGTAAATAATTTATGGGAGACTTTTAAATGTTTTGGGGTCTGCAAGAGAAAGCTAGGCTTGCATTCGTCTTTTATGAATAGATACAGACTTGAAGAACAAGGGGGGGAATATTTCCAATGAAGGTCTCTGAAAAACAGGATGACAATATTTTCAATGGAGCAAAAATAGGTGACTTGTAGCATTTGATTCATCTTATACAAAGTGCTATTGGTTTTACCAAGGGATTAAAATTCAAAGCTTCTTTTCCTTTTTTAAGTTTACTTCTACCTGACAATTTATTATTCTTGTTCTTTGGTTATTTGCTGATCCTGATAAACTATGCCTTTTCCTCCTGTTGAGAGCAGTAATTATGGAGATGATACCAAGCCCGATGCTTGGCATAGAACTGGGCATAATGAGGGAACAGGGTTGATAGCACAAAGCATATCCTTCCCTAAAGGCACTCAAAGTCCTAAGAGGAAGATGAGACTCTCACACAAAGAAAGGTGACCAATAATAGAAGCAGCAGCACGGGTCAAATGAGAAATTCCAGTCAACAAGTATTGAGGTATAAATCAATGGAGTTGAGCTGTCAAGAAACAGTTCTGGAAGAAGATGCAGATCCCATAGGAAAACTAGAGTAACTGGAAAGTTCTCACAACTCTAAGCAAGAGAATCATTCCATAGTCAGGTAGCAGAGGTAGATAAATGGAAGGCAAAAGTACTGTGGAAAGTGAAAGGGGAGATATGAGTAATATGGACTTATCAGGATATTAATACAAGCATTGTGGAAACAATATGAACAACCTGGTTACTTTGTCTCGTTTATTGCTCCAAATAAAAAGCACTTTAGAAATCACACACCTGTAATACCAGTTATTTGGGAGGCTGAAGTATGATAATCGTAAATCTGAGGCCAGCCTGGACAATTTAGCAAAACCTGGTCTCAAATCAAAGCAAAAAATAAAAATCAAAAAATAAAAAGAACTATTACTTTCTCATATTCTCATCTCATTGCCTCATTTTCTATCCATCATCCACTGTTAGATTAAACTAAATTAGAAAATTGGTACTCTTAACATGGGTTTTTTTATACTCTAATGTAGACAGCATTACTGTCCTTTGACACAAGCCAAGACAGCTCTCGATAAACTGAGAGGAGTATAAGACACAGGTTAATAAGTTAGCATCTACATTGTGTATAAAAATGTAGTTAATGAAATTAGTGGTGAAATGCAAGAACAGTAGAGATAGTAGATGTCAATGACCTTGTTACTACCTACTTCCCAAGATTTTAAGACAGATCTCAGTGTTTTTTATTCATTATAAGGCACATGAATAATACTATGCATATAGTCAACCAAACACTCCTCTTAAGTCTCCATTGCTGTTTAGGACTTTAAACATTATTCTATGGTGCTTACAGCCCAGACTCTGGAACAAAGAATATTGAATTCTGTAAACAAGATCTGCCCCTGATTTACCTGTGATCTTGGGAAGGTACTTAGTCACTCTGTCCCTTAATTATCTTTTTTCTGAAGAGCAGATAATAGCCAAGCACAGTGGCACACAATTATAATCCCAGTGGCTCAGAAGATTGAGACAGGAGGATCTTGAGTTTGAAGCCAGCCTCAGCAACTTAGTGAGAGCCTGTCTCTAAATAAAAATACAAAAAAGGGCTGGAGATGTGGCTTAGTAGTTGAGTGCCCCTGGGCTCAATCCCTGGTACAAATAAATAATAAATAAATAAATAAATAAATAAATGGCAGATAATAATATGACTCACTGCAGAGGGTTATTTTCAGGACTAAATTATACACATAATGTAGTGCTCAACATGTGTTATTTGGTTTATTTACTATATAAATGATACTTTAAATTATTGGAGTAAATTTTGTAGGCCAAAAAAAGCCCAAAGTTAAACATCTAAGGACTATCTTATTGAGGTTGCTTGATGGTATATTTTAATATGAATTTGTGAAATTAGGTTACTCTCTCTGAGACAAAGATAGTGATAGGACTATTAATTTAAGGAACTTTTTATTGAAGTAACTTGTAGACAGACTTAAAAATGATAGTTGTAGAATCATTTAATAATTAAGTGATTAATGCATGGCCATGTGAGTCTAGGTCTGAATTCCCACGTAAATACTTGGAAGCTTTAAAAATATGACAAGTAACCCTACCATCTGTACTTTTGACTTTTGTGAGATGAGTCTAAATATGTTTCCCAGGCCAGCCTTTAACTCCTGAGCTGAATGATCCTCCCACCTCAGCCTCCTTAGTAGTTAGAACTATAGGTGTGTGCCACTATGTCCTGCTGTACTATCATTTATCACTCTATAAAGCAAGGACAATACTAGTATTGGTTTCTTGGGTTGGCTATGAGAATTAAAAGAATGAGCAAATATTAAATATTGAAATCAGTACTTGGCAGTATTACTTAAACCTTAGCAATTTGATGGTTACTATAATGATTATGGCCTTTATAATAATAGTTATTTTAGTCACCTTTGAATTGCTGTGATCGGTATACCTAAGAATAACTTAGATGAGGAAATATTTGTTTTGGCTCATGGTTTCAGAGATTCAGTCCATGGTGAGTCAAATCCATAGCTCTGAGTCTGAGGTTAGGCAGAGCATCATGATGGAAGGGTGTAGAGGAAAGCTGCTTAGTTCATGACAACCAGGAAGAAGAGAGAACAAAAGTGAGGTGCCAGAGACCAAATATAAAAACTAAAGGCATGCCCCCCCTGTGATTTACTTCCACCAGTCACACCCAATCTGCCTATAGATGCCACCAATGAATTCATTCAAGTGGATTAATCCACTGGCTAGGTTAAAGTTTTCATAATGTAACCATTTTACCATAAACGTTCTTGCACTGTCTCACACATGAGCTTTAGGGGAGCACCTCACATCTAAACCATATAATAATCCTTACCATATTGCAGCATTTTTTTTTAGTTTTAATTTATTTTTTATTTGTTCTAATTGGTTATACATAACAGTAGAATGCATTTTGACATATTGTACACGAATGGAGCATAACTTCTCAATCCTTTGACTGTACGTGGTGCTGAGTCACACCAGTAGTGTAATCATACACGTACATAGGGTAATAATATCTGCTCATTCTACCGTCCTCCCCATTCCCAGCTCCCTACCCCTCTCCTCACTCCCCTCTGCACAATCCAAAGTTTCTTCATTCTTCCCTACCATCCCTCCCACCACCATGGATTCAGCATTCGTTTATCAAAGAAAACATTTGGCCTTTGGTTTTGGGGATTGGCTTATTTCACTTAGCATGATATTCTCTAGTTCCATCCATTTTCCTGCAAATGCCATAATTTCACTCTTCCTTAAGGCTGAGTAATATTCTATTGTGTATATATGTACCACATTTTCTTTATCCATTCATCTGTTGAAGGGCACCCAGGCTGGTTCCATAGTTTAGCTATTGTGAATTGAGCTGCTATAAATATTGATGTGACTGCTGATATGTAGTATCAGTATGCTGTAGTATGCTGATTTTAAGTCCTTTGATTATAAACGGAGAAGTGAAATAGCTGGGTCAAATTGTGGTTCCATTCCAAGTTTTCTCAGGGGTCTCTGTACTGCTTTACAGAGTGATTGCACAAATTTGCAGTCCCACCAGCAATGTATGAGTGTACCTTTTCCCTCACATCCTCGCCAACACTTCTTATTGCTTGGATTCTTGATAATTGCCATTCTGACTGCAGTGAGATGAAATCTTAGACTAGTTTTGATATGCATTTCTCTAATTGCTAGAGATGATGAACATTTTCCATATATTTGTTGATCAATTATATCTTCTTCTGTGAAGTGTCTATTTAGTTCCTTAGCTCTTTATTGATTGGGTTATTTGTTTTGTTAGTGTTAAGTTTTTTGAGTTCTTTTTATATCCTGGAGATTAGTGCTCTATCTGAGGTGCATGTGGCAAAGATTTTCTCCCAATCTGTAGGCTCTCTCTTGACATTATTGATTAGGTAATACTTAGCACACTTCCTCTGATTTAACCTTCAAATAATTCCATAAGATAGATACTAGCAGTTACTGTTTCCAAGATGAGCAAATTGAAGCACAGTGTGATAAAATACAATTTAGAGATTTATTCAGCAAGTAAAGGACCAAGCAGGAACTGTAACCACATTTATTTGATTCTAAGCCTATGCTACTTTAGCTGCTATGTTACATAGGTTTTGGGAGTTATGTTTTATATATTTAATAGCAAACAGCTGTTCTGGTCATTCTGACTAGGGCATCAGTAAAATTCTATGTATTCTCAGTTCAGTTCATCATCATTACTGCTCCAGTAATGTGAGAAGTTAGTTAACTCGCTTACATGTGTGTGGCATGATCACAGTATTAAATGCTAACATAATAGCATGCTTCCAAGAATTGGGTCAGATTAGAACAAAATGCCTAGAACATCAGGTGGTCAGTATTGTAGTCTTCTGAGTTGATTTTGAATTATGTTTAATAGGAAAAACTGAAGTACAAATGAAATGACAATGAAAGAAAATAGTAACTAAGATTATGAAAATGAAATAAACTTTAGTAAATTAAGTAAAAACTGATAATAATGTGAAATTTCATAATTGACGCCATGAAAGACCAAGTGCTGAAATAAAAGTCACACAGTCAACCAGCAGAAGGGGAACTTGAGTGGAACACTAACTTCACTAACTTCATGATTCAATTACAGTGCACCTTCTCTCCTTCTACTATTACATAAACACACACATGCTCATATAGATAAATGTTTATTTACATATGTAGATTATCTCTACCTATGTTTAATTCATTTTTATAAAATCAAAGATATTTAAATTGTAAATTTGGCCTACAAGCCAAAATATTAGATAAGACTGGGTTTTTCAAGTTCACATTTTTTGGTGCAGGTGTGGATTGCCCAATAGTTAGACCTGCCTATGATTTTAATCTCAAATTAAAGCCCTGTGCTTACACTTAAAATTCCTGTTTATTTAATAACATCATAAAAGTGCTTTCTTGGAAAGAAATATTATCAAACTTTTATTGAATGGTTAGTATTCATCACAACTTGGGTGTGAGATACAGTACTTTTTTTTAGGAAAAAAATATTTGTAAAGGTATCTGGAAATTGATCATCAGTTATAATTCAGTCTTTAATTAGTTGGCAATATATTGTCAAGAATTCCTAAATATTCAAAATGCGTTATCAACTGATTGGAAACAAAATTATTTCTTCCCCTACTTCTCTTTTCACAGATATGAGAATGAAGGTCACGTTGGGCAGGCTGAACCAACTCCCCAACCATTCCCCGGATGGAGTATCCAGAAGGAAGGTGAGCCGCCACGCTGGTCCAGAGGCAGAGGCTGCTGTGTCTGCTCCCAATATTACCACGGTTGCATCCCAGAGGCCAGGTTCTCCTTCTCCGCAGATGTACCTACAGGAGACTGGGAACTGGAAGGCAGCCCAAGAGCAGTTGCTCCGATACCAGCTGGCAGGCCAAGATCGACTGCTGCTGCTTTGCCCAGACCTCAGACAAGACAGCCAGCAGAGTCAGGGTCAGAGTCAGCTGACTAAGAGAAGTAGCAGCTTGGGGCTTTCCCAAGAGAAGAAAGTCTTCTGTGGTGCCACTGAGACATTCTGCCTTCATTCCGCACAACCAGAAACTGTTCAGGAACAGCTGTGATCGGGGAATGGTGAGGGTGTTTGGGCTGAAAGGCAGACTGTTCCAAATGTTTCTGGATGATAAACAGGAGAGGTAGGGCCTGACTCGTGTTCCCAAGTAGGTAGGAGGAATTGGACTGTGAGTCCCATTTTGAGCTTTAAAATGCCTGTGGACTGAAACAGTATCTGATATATCACTGTGTCTATCACTGATCATTCTCTAATGCTGGGTAAATAATAGATTCTTAAACACTTGTTAAGTTTTTACTTGCATATAACTTAGGCCATCTATGCTCCTAGTTCACCAACTTAATAATTGTATTAATACTGATACTAGTAGGAATTGTTATGAAGATTCTCCTGGTATGATCGTCCACAGTATTTTGAGCTCCTCTTGTGGAAAGAATCATGAATAGGTCTAGTCTTCAAGAGTTAGTTTTGCAATATTACAGAAAAACATTCCTTTTCCCTGTATGAACATTAGAAGGCAGGAAAACATCCTGCTTCTTCATGTATCAGAGCTTACCTTCCAACCACAAGGCAACTGCCTGAGTTTTTACAAGTGGGCTATTTCATAGTTTAAATTCAATCATTATTGGGAATCCAGAGTTGTAGTACATTCATATGTTTGCATCTCATGAGTATTTACACTAAAAAATTGGTATTTTCAAGAGTCTTGCTGAAATTTTACTCAAGAGCAAAGATGTGAAAATACTAAATCTGGGAAAGGAAATTGTCAATGGGTCATAGCTATATTTTTCTCTTCTTTAGTAGCTGAGTAAAATTTACAAATGGAAGAAAATTGTATTGGAGGACCAGAGATAACCAAGTGTCCAAGTGGATCCTCAGGTAACTTCTTTATCAAAGAGCTGCTATTTTGGAGAAGAAATACATAAAACTGTCCATCAGAAGGGAGGAGAGATTACATCAGGTGCAGCCTTTCTAGACTGTGCTAGGGGTCTGAGGGAGACCAAAGCAAAAGCATTGATAAATCGAGTAAGGATAAAAAGGCCATTTCTCCTAATTCATACATTTGTATAGGGCCCATCTCTCCTCAAACTGGAGGATCCTTCAAGCAGTCAGAACATGTCCTTGGTTCTGTATCCAGAAGAGCGTGTGCTCTAAGAGCACAAAGCAAAGGCAGCAGAAATAAGAAATTCCAAATGGAATTGTTCTAAGATATTCACAAAATTTAAACAGGATTTGCCAGTATCTGAGAGGCTGAGGGCTATGGAAACAAGAGGGAGTGGGCTATGAAAAATGGTGGAATGGGACAGACATCATTACCCTATGTACATGTATGATTACACGAATGGTAGGAATCTACATCATGCACAATCATACAAATGAAAAGATGTACCCTATTTGTGTGCAATGAATCAAAATGCAGTCTGTAAAATTAAAAACATAATAAAAAAAGGACACTGAAGTGCAAGCTGGCCTGTAGGAATTTACTCTGTAGATATAAGCTCCTCACTTGCAGGATATATCCTTTTTGTAGATATGTTTTGAAAGGCAACAGGGTTTAAGAACATAACAAAATTGAGAGTTGGGAAGATGGCTGAATAGAGACACCCAGCACTAGTCTGGTACTCAGTGGGAGAAATAAAGAACATTGTGAACTGCTTGAGGTGGTAAGTGCCTGTGTGTGACCACTGGAAACTGACAGAAGAGAAAATGTATTCAGCTGAAAATCAGAGAGTAGGGAGAATAACAAAGCAAGAGAAGCAAAAATACCCCAGTACCTAGTACTTGGCATGTTGGTTGGGAAAAGAGAATTGACTCTGTCCTCCAAAGGAGTCACAGCATGACGCAGAAGCTGCACCCTGCAGACAAACAGCTTAACTGAGCAAGTAACTTAGTCTGCACAACAAACTAGCCTGACATTTCACTGCATCTCAGAGTGCTATAGCCAGGAGCCATATTGAGAAGGGGCCTATTGTCTGAGACTTCATTGCTCTTATGTTCAGAAAACCTGGCATAATCATATCTCAGGGTGCCCAATACCTGGCTGCATTGACTGAGAATGTGGTGGCTACACAAGACATTCTCAGCTTGGAGGGTGCCTCTGACACAAACCTGCTGAGGATTTTATGCTGTGGGGAATGCAGGCTGTGACAACGTCAGGAGTGGAGGGCAATGTCCTCTGGAATCAGTGGGGTTGTGATCCCGCCCTCTGCCTGGGACACCAGTCACATGTGGTTTCACGTGGGGGCCAGAACTGAAGACACGGGGCTCGAGGGTGGTCTACTGCTATGTTCCCACAACCCCTCCTCTAGCACAGAACTCAGTGGTTCAATTTCTTCTTCTAATCTCTGAAATTTTGACATTTACCACACCCTCAAGACCCAGACTAAAAACCTCCAGAGCAGAAACATACCCTGAAGGCGTCATTGAGATATTCACCTGTCACAGTCCCAGCACTGGCCCTTTCCCTGGGTGCACAGACTGAAATCCTCCAGAGAGAATATGCCCCTGGTATAGCCAAGGCTCTGCCTTAACCTACTGGGCAAGAAACGCCTGACAGCCTGCATTCTACCCCAAGTAGTTTGGTGAGAACTGGGAAGAATTTCCATAAGTTGTAGCTTTAAGGAACTACCCCCAGCCCCATCATATGTGGCAGAGTCTAAATTTAGAAGACCCACAGAGATTAGATTGTCATGGCCTGCTATCAGTTGCCTTTGCTTGAGTCTCCAAACACCTTGCCTAGGAGAAATTTTTGACTCATTTTTTCTCTATTCTTTATCTTTTATTACTATTTTTACTTTTAATTTTTAACATATTTTTATTTTACTTTCTTAATTTTATTTTATTTCATTTCATTTTTTATTTGATTTTTCCCTTTCTCATTTTTTATTTATATTTTTATTTTTTCCCATTTGTTCTCCTTTTTTCTTAATTATTTTATCAATTATTTTATCTGCAAAGAACTTTATTCAGAACATATAAAGAATTCTTATATATCAAATATAAGAACACAAACCATTCAGTTTTTTTTCAAACCAGCAGTCAAAACCTTCCAAAAAACTTGAACACTTGAATGGATACTGCATGAAAGAAGATATCAGAGTGGCCAATAAGTATGCAAAAAGACGCTCAATATCATAATCATCAGAGAAATGCAAAAAACATAATATGGCAATATTATATGTCCACTAGAGAAGCTTAAAATAAAAGGAAATAAAAATTTAAAAAACTGACAAGACCAAATGTTGTTGAGTATGTGGAGCAACTGAAATTCTTGAACATCAGATGGGAGTATAAAATTTTATCATCACTTTGGGAAACAGTTTGGCAGTTTCTAGAAAGTGAAATGTATATTTACCATATGACCCAGCAATTCCACACTAAAGTATATCTAAGAGAAAATGTATCCACATAAAAACTTATACATGAATGCTCATGGCAACTTTATTCTTTTAAATTTTCTCTTTTCTTCTCCCTCCTCCTCCCTCTCCCCCTCCTCCTCCTCCTCCTCCTCCTCCTCCTCCTCCTCCTCCTCCTCCTCCTTCTTCTTCTTCTTCTTCTTCTTCTTCTTCTTCTTCTTCTTCTTCTTCTTCTTCTTCTTCTCTCTTTCTTTCTCCCTCTCTCTCTCTCTCTCTCTCTCTCTCTCTCTCTCTTTCACTGGGCATTGAGACCAGGGCTTCATGCACATAAAGCAGGTGCTTAGTCTTGAGTTATACTCCCAACTCCACAGATAGGAAGTAAGCCTATCTCCAGCCATAATCCAGTTCCACTTAAAATTTTACTTAATGATAATATTCACTTAAAGACCGTCTTTCTCAGAAAAAGGAACATAAGCTTCCAACTGTCAAACCCTCTTTGGTGGGCATAGCTAGTGGGAGGTTGGGGCCAGCTCCAGGGCAGATACCTCCACAATAACTTCAGGGAGAAAAAAATCTCAGTTCCCAACACTGCATCTATGTGGGACCTCTACATAGATTGCAGCTGCCTGTGGTCTGATTGCATAGTGGTGAAAAAATTGAAGGGGAGGGCCAGACAGGGGAATACATGATTCCATTTCCCTCCCCATAAATCACCTACATCTGCACAAGTCACAAATCAGAAAACAAGAGTTCAGACCTTTCAACAAGACATCAGAAACACACATCAGATTCATGTTCAAACAGAATGTCTATCAACGGTGCCTCTGGAAATCCCCAACTCCTAATAAGGGATACCACTCCCATAGTAGGAATAACCAGAGAGGACACATCCCACATATTTTGCTGCCTACAACATATCTTCCTGAAGTACCAAGTGTTCCTACTTTCAAGACTTGCAGAGACAGTGGACCTTTCATATTCCAATACAGTATGCTCTATGTCCAAAGCCAAGAACCACTACAAAGAAGCTACAGAGAAATTATACCATAGAGCCCAATTGGATATAAACTCAGCATTACATGATGAACTAATATCACAAGTCACATTAGCAGAAGAAAGTCATATACCATGAAGAATACCACATAAAAGTTTAAGAGTGGTTCATCCCAACAGTTGCACATGTCATAACATAGATACACTAGACCTATGTGAAAACATGGTAATATCACCTTCTATGTTTCAAAATGCCATAGTAATAGATTAAAAAGATATCAAAGTAGGTAAAATGCTGGACAAAGAATTCAAAGGAATGCTTTCAAAAAATCACAGTGAAATCCAAGAGAATACAAAAAGAATATTGAATGAATTCAATAAGACAATGCAGGATATGAATGAGCAATTCAGTAAAGAGACACTTTGAAAAATAACCAAAGAAATCAACAAGTCAAATTGAAAAAAAAAAAAAAAAACTCGGTTGAAAGCCTCAACACAGATTAGATCTAGCTAGATAAAGAATATTAGAGTTTGAAGGCAACTCTACTATATATTACATTCTGATAGTAATAAAGAAAAATAAGAAACAATGAAGGGACCATGAAAGATCTCTGGGATACTGTTAAAAGACATGAAGACCAGTGGAACTGAATAGAAGACACAGAGGCAAATACACCTACCTATAGCCATCTGATACTTGACCAAGGTGCCAAAAATATCTGTTGGAGAAAAGAGCCTTTTAAAAAAATGGTGCTGGGAAAAATAAATAGCTATATGTAGAAAAATGAAACTATATTCCTATCTCACACCCTGCACAAAAGTCAAATTGAAATGAATCAAAGACATAGGAATTAGGCCAGATACCTTGCAACTTTTAGAAGAAAACAAAGACACAATACTCTATCAATATAGGTGGTGTTGATTTCCTAAACCAGACCTTAAAACTCAAGAAATAAAATGAAGAATCAATAAGTGGGATGCCATCAGACTAAAAAGGTTCTCTACAAGAACATGAAAAGATAGCCTACAGAATGGGAGAAAAATTTTGCCAGCTACTCCACCAACGTGGATTAATATCCAAAATATATAAAGAACTCAAAAAACTTAACACCAAAAAAAAAGAATCAATCAATGAATGGCAAAAGAACTAAACAGAAGCTTCTCAAAAGAGGAAGCACTAATGGCCAAAAAATACTTGAAGAAAATGTTCAACATCTCTAGCAATCAGGGAAATGCAATCAAAATTATACTAAGATTTTATTTTACTTCAATCAGAATAGCAATAGTCAAGAATACAAAAAAATAATAAATGCTGGCATGGATGTGGGGAAAAAGGTACAACTTGTACATTGGTGGTGGCACTGCAGACTGGTAAAACCAGTCTGGAAAGCAGTAGGTAGATTCCTCAAAAAACTAGGGATGGAAATACCATATGATGCAGCAAACCCACTCCTTGGTATATTCCCCAAAGAACTAAAATCAGAATACTTATAGTAATACTATTACTTCAATGTTTATAGTAGCACAATTCATAATAGCTAATTTATTGAATTAACCCAGATACCCATCAGTAGATGAATGGACTAAGAAATTGTGGTATATGTATACAATGATGTTCTACTCAGTCATAAAGAAGAATTAAATTATGGCATATGCTGGTAAATGGATGGAAATGGAGAACATTATATTAAGTGAAATAAGCCAGACTCAGAAACTCAAAGTACCAATGTGTTCTCTCATTTGTAGAAGCAAGAGTGAAATAAAGGAAAGGAAGGGGGCAGAATAAGATATCAGAAGATATAAGGAAGGTCAGTAGTATAGAAGAGGGAGATCAGGAGGCAGAGTGGAAGGATGGGAAAGGAGAGGTAAGGCAGAATGAACTCTTTAAAAATCATGTTATATGCACATATAAACATACCACAGGGAATTTCACTATCATGAGTAATTGTATTTTAGTCAGTTTTATTGCTGCTGTGACTAAAGGACCTGACCAGCACAGTTGTAGAGGAGAAAAGGTTTATTAGAGGGCTCACTGTTTCAGAGGTCTTAGTCCAATAGAAGGCGGTTCCATTTCTTTTCTTGGGACTTGAGGTGAGACTGAACATCATGGCAGAGTATGTGGAAGAAGGAAGCAGCTCATATGAGTTCAGAAAGCAGAGAGAGATGACACTTGCCAGATACAAATATATATATATATATATATATATATATATATATATATTCTAAAACCACACCCCAATTCCAACCACCGCCAGCCACACCCTAACTACCTCCAGTTACCACTCAGTTAATCCCATCAGGGAATTAATTTGCTGATTAGGTTAAGACTCTCAATATCCATCATTTCTCTTCTGAACATTCTTTTATTGTCTCACATGTGAGCTTTTGGGGGACACCTCACATCCAAATCATAACAACTTGTAAAAGAAGAAATCCAAGTAAATGAAAATAGGCAATGATCAAACATATTAATTACAGTAAACCATCAAACTTCTAAGATGAATATGAAAGTAAGAATATTTTAAAAAACAGAACGAATCAACCAAATGACGAAACAAGCATATGAATTTCAATAATAAGTGAATACAATAGCTTTTAACTTCAATTAAAAGACAACCTGGCTAAGTGGATTAAAAAATAAGAATAAAGAACATGATGAATATGAGAAACTCAAGTCACTGACTTCGGCAGAACATCCTTTCTCAGCTTTTATTGGTCCTCACCATAACTATCTGTCTCAATTTTGTAAATTCCTGGTTCATGGATACCATTGTAAACTCTAGTGCCTACACTGGGTTCTCAAAGAACTGCAATCTTCTTGGGCAAAAACATTTCATAAGGTTTTTAAGGATTATCAAATGGCAGCAGTCTTAATCCTTGCACTACCTACTGAGAACTGAGGTTCAGTCACACATTTGCCATTTCACTCCAGTGACTTTCTTCATTACTTCAAATTTCAACTATCTTTCTCTATATCACATAGTTAGCTGCCTAATGAGGACTTCCCATAGGTTATCTCACAGCCGATATATTAACACAGTTCTAAAACCTGCTCCTCCTTATGCTTTTCCTAACTCAATGAGTGACATCACTGCACTCAGAAATCTGGAAGTCAACCATGACTCCTCCTTGTTGGTCATTCCCAGTCAGCTACCAGGTCTGTTATTTCTACCCCTTTTTCCAATCTTTACTATCTCCCTATCAATCCCCCATGTGCCACAAGACTAATTGTTCTGGAAGGCAAGTTTCATCCTATCTCTCTTTCTAAGAAGAACTATAATTAACCTATTAATTCTACCACAGCAAAGTCTGGGATCCCTGAGGTGGGAATTGACTATTTTGGGATGAACAGCAGCCAGAAGTATACAGAGTAGTATTCAGAGCTATAGTATATGGCATGGAATTTCACGTGTAGCAACAATCCTCCAATCCTTGGCTAACATAGTTCTCTATTTTTCTCTTCAAAAATTGGAAGAACATGATGGACAACCAAAAGAATGGGATCCTACTTGGAACGGCTTGTACTTTAGTGTGTATAATATGAAAATTATATACTATTGTCATGTTTATCTAAAAACAACAATAGAAATGGTATAAATGAACAATCAGTGGAAGCAAAGAAGTAAGCTCTTAGTTTATTCATTTCTGGAGATGAGTCAATAGTGTACCATTGTAGGTCAACCCCAAACTGATTTAGACCATTAACTTTGGTAACTATGAAAAGCTACACCTTTTATCCAAATAAATTATTGAAAATGACTTCTTACTGTGTTATTTTAAAGAATCCCTTTTTGCTGCCCATTTCTAACTTTCAATACATAATGGAGAATGAGTATATGAAAACTTAAGGGAATTTAAAAATATTTTAACAGTGTATTTTAAGTGTTTTTACTAAAAAAATGATAAATATGATATGTCAAAATGCATTCTACTGTCATGTATAACTAGTTAGAACAAATAGAAAAAATCGTAAAACTTTTTTAAAAAGTTGAAGGAGAATAAGGAAATTGTTAGGAAATATAAAGGAAGAGGAGGAAAAGCATATGTGGAGTAGGTGTGTATGTAAAATAAATGCATTCTAATCATCCATGGCAACCAATAATGTTAACTATTACTAAACAAAAAGCAGAATAAATATGTTATTTTGCAACATGAACAAAAATGTCCAAAGAAACAACTGAAGGTATTCAAAGCAGTTGCTTATGGAAAGTGGGCAAGTTTGTCCAGGGGATTACCTAGGTTTTCTCTATGTCCTACTTTACTTTTAGAATTTTAAGATGAAGTACATTATTATTATTATTTTTTTGTTATTTTGATTAAAAAATGAGCATAGTAGTTAAATAATAGTTGTGCTATAAGACAAAAAGATAAATATGTGTGGTGATGCATGTGTTAAATTAGAGACAACTTGAGCCATTCCACAGTGTATACATATTTTAAAATATCATGTTGTACATGAAAAATATCTATAATTTTTATTTCTCAAATCAATACAAAAATGTTCATAAATATTTATGAATATCAAGACTGAGAGGGAAGTATGAAGGAAGCTAGGGTAGTTTGGACCATTTTTCCATACTTTTAAGATTGTATTTAGGATGGTATTAGACAAATTTCTCTCCCAGAATAAGAAACTTATTAATAAGAAACTGCAGGTGTGTCCTGCAGCATATTTGACCATAATATTGCCCAATGAACTTGCCGAAAGCCAAGATACCCTGAGCTCTCTCAGGGCTCATCCCTCTCAAAGATTATTCAGTTGAATGAGTATCTTCCATCTAGCAGTCAGATTTCAAATGTATGAAATTACTATACATTAAAATGCATGCAAACTATATGCAAAAAATGAGTATGGAGTCGAATGTAAATTACATGCAAATATTATTCAGCCAAGCTTCTATAAAATTGTACATGTCAATAACAGTAAAGAATTTCAATTAATTCTATCATTTAAAATTCATGCATTTATTCCACCTTTTGCTTCTAGGATTTTTAATGCTTTAAGTGTCAATTTTGAAAAAAAAAAACTATAAGAAGAAGGAATTAAACATGATTAAATGGAAAACAGTTTATTTCAACCTATGTTATAGCACTGTTACCAATTATAGGCATGTTTGAGAAGCAAATCACTCTTTCAGAATACAATTTTTAAAAATCAACACATCATTTTTATGAAGTTAAATTGAGGTCTAAATGGTAGAATACAGAGAATTGGGTATTTGTAAATATTTTTTAACACTTGTAATCATTAGGTTTTAAAAATTTACTAGAAATAGCTGAGAATCTCTTTGCTTGGAACAATGTAAGAAAAGAGATTCTGTTCATCAGTCTGGTCTGATTTGAGACAATGGATTCATTTAATGCATTTGCAGCACTTTCTAAAATTGCTGAAATTTGAAGAATTATTTTTATATCATCTTTTATTTCACTCTCAAAATGATCTCATTTATTATTACTATAATTTTTTATTTCAAAATTAATACCTGTAACAAAGGAAAAGAGAGTTTATTTCCTTTAAGAACAGGTGGGAAATGCTCACTCCTCTCTCAATTTTATTGATGAAGAAATATTTATGGTCCAAGGCAAATTGGAAATTTATTTGGAATGTGTCTGCTTGACTTTTAAATTTTTCCTAATTTAGTAGTACATCCATTTAGTAGAAGGACTCCTGTAGAAATTATTCAAGTTATACTATTATACTAAAAAAATGAATTGCTAAATAATGTATATAATAAGCTTTTACCTATAGTTTGTTTATGAATAGAAAAATTATGGAGAGATAGAAGGATTTTGTAAAAAAGAGTCATCTCTGGGTAATGGAGTAGGAATTGTGAGTTGACTTTTGCTTTGAAATTTCTATTCTTCTGTATTTCTATATTTCTATAAATATATTACTATTAGGAATGATTTAAAAATATTTTCTTCAAGTGATGATTGACTAGAGGTTGGCAGTCACGATAGAGATATGAAATGCTTACAGGAAATGCTCTTAGTCCTTGAAGGAGAAGAAAGTCTTATACAGAAGAATTGGAAAAGAATGTAGTGAAAAATGAATGACTCAGGAGGCCAAGGAGGAACAAAAGGAAAAGTAAGGAGAGTATATAGATGAAAAGGATGTGCTGTGGTTGATAGTGGTTAGAGTATGGCTGAATCTACTTTCCTAGCCCAGTGTACCAGGCACGTTAGATATGGTACCCCCACCTTTCATTCTGTTTGAAAGATAATAAGAAAAAAGTGTACATGACAATGGCCT
Organism: Sciurus carolinensis; assembly: GCF_902686445.1. Classification (NCBI taxonomy): domain Eukaryota; kingdom Metazoa; phylum Chordata; class Mammalia; order Rodentia; family Sciuridae; genus Sciurus; species Sciurus carolinensis. The sequence goes on from NC_062219.1 coordinate 104,279,755, forward strand.
TAGTGTCTTTCAAAAAAATTCAGGTGTAAAAGAAGAATCTTCCTATTTCTCACGTGGAAGAAACACTGGGGAGGCAGATGCTCATTCTAGGTCAAATGTGAACCCAACATGATCCCCTTGGTTTTGAGAAGCACCCACCCGATAACATGCATCCCTCCTTCAGTCAGTACCACACTACCTGCTTCTACTAGTCCAGATCCACCAGACTTACTCTAAAGTAAAACATGTTCGATAACCCTGAAAACAAAGGGCTGACTCTTGTTAGCCACTATCGCTGCATATTCATTAGGGAGTTTCTAGTGATTAAAACTCTTGTGATAGAGACCTAAATCAACAGGCTGTGGACTTCAGTTTGTACATAATGGGTGTCCTTGAAAAAGATTGATTGAAAATTTTTTAAATTTTCAAATAATTAAATAATCCCTGCTAAGCAAAGGAAATGATTAAGAATGTGAAGAAAGAACCTACAGAATGGAAGATCTTTTCTGACTACTTTCTGACAGAATTAATATCTAGAATATATAAAGAACTCAAAAAGTTTAACACCCAAACAACAAATAACCCAACTGATAAATGGGCTAATGGATTAAACAAATCCTTTTCAAAAGAAAAAATACGAATGGCCAGAAAATGTATGAAAAAAATGTTCAGCATCATTAGCACTTAAGGAAATGCAAATAATGACTACACAGAGATTTTATCTTATACCAATTAAAATGGCAGTCATCAAGAATACAAACAACTGGGCCTGGAGTCGTAGCTCAGTGGTAAAGAACTTGCCTAGCACATGTGAGGCACTAGGTTCAATCTTTAGCACCACATAAAAATAAATAAATAAAATAAAGGTATTGTGTCCATCTTCAACTTAAAAAACTACAAACAATAATAAATGCTGTACAGAACGTGAAGAAAAAAGAACACTTTTACATTGTTGGTAGGACTGTAAACTAGCACAACCACTATGGAAATTGGTACAAAAGTTCCCCAAAAGATTAGGAATGAAACCACCATATGACCCAGGTTTACCACCCCTTGATATTTATCCTAAAGAATAAGTCATCATACTACAGTGATACATGCACACCCATGTTTATAGGAGAACAGTTCACAATAGCCAAACTACGAAACCAGCGTAAGTGTCCATCAACGGATGAATAGAAAAAGAAAATATTTTCATTCCAGCAGTCATCTGAAAGACTCTAGTTCACACATTTCATTATTTCCTTGTTTTCTGTTCACTAAACAAGCACTTTAGTGCATCACTGGGCTCCTCCATGGAGTGGAAGCTGCTTCAGTGCTGATCAGCCGTAACCTCCAGACTGCCAGTTCTGAAGAACGATTCTCCTCCTCACCTTGCATGACTACTCAGGAGCCTGTAACCCAGCCTTTCTCTCACTCTTTTTCAGACAACGCTATCCTCTTAGCTTTTCCCCCTCTCCTTGATTTCCTTATATGTCACAGAATATGTTTTCTTAGTAAGCAATAGGGTGAAAGCTCACAGTTGGTCTACGATCCAAAATCCGTATTCTTTTGTTTGGATATATGCGCAGGAGTGGAAGTACTCAATCCTGCTATGGATTGCATGTTTCTGCCCTCCCCAAATTCCTGTTGCAATCCTAATTTTTAATATGATGGTGTTTGGGGGTAAGACCTTTAGAAGGTAATTAGGATTAGATTAGGTTATGAGGATGGGCATTCATGATGAGATTAATTCCCTTATAAAAGAGAAAGATTTGTGAGGTCTCTCTATCTTCCCTTCACTCCTGACCATGTGAAGGCACAATAAGAAGCTGGCCATCTACCAGCCTGAAGAAAGACCTCACCAAGAACTGAATCTGCTGCCACCTAGTTATTGGACCATCCAGCCTTCAAAACTGTGAGAAATAAATGTTTGTTGTTAAACCTCTCAGGCTGTGGTATTCTGTTAAAGCAGTCTGAATTAACTAGAATAACTCCTTCAATGCACACTCACATTTTCTATATGGGAACAGGCTATTAGTTTCTATCCTTTCTATTGTTTAAAGGATTGGCCAACTTGGAATGCATACTATTATTGTTTCTAATACATAAACTTAATATAATTTTTAAATATACTTTTACACTCCTGCCTCAATTCGGTTTTATGCATGTAATTTCTTATTGACAAGTAGGAGCAATAATTTTAACAGAAGATTTTATTAACAGTGATGCTAAATTAATCTTTAACATATTTCTTCTTTCAACATGATGTTATTGTTTGCATTTTATGTTATAAGCAAATGCTTAAAAACTATTTAGATGTGTCTTTATGCTCAATTTGCTTCTATGTTCAGAGATGAACTTTTATCTCATGGACCTTTTATCCATGTACGAGTCATTACCTTCATTTTATCTGAATATGTTGAAGTACATCTAGTAATTTTTGCAAGGAAGGCATGAGAGCTGTATGTTTTCTGATGCTCTTTTGTCATGGAAAGTAGCTTTCATGCACAAAATCTATTTGGCTACACATAGAATATTTTTACTACAATCTTTACTTTGCAAAATTATGGAAACATTCCACAGTATTTTCTGACTTTAGTGTCTTATAAGAGAGATCAGAAAATAATGTGAGTTTTCTTTTTTACCTGTCTAGGGATGATTGAAAATCCCTAGTATATTTTTTTCTGCTATTTTAACTTAAGCACTTTGATAATTTTCTACAAATACATACAATTTCTCTAAGAGATCCTCTGTATTGTTTAATCTTTTGTATATTAGAAAATCCTAATTGCAAATAAAGGGTAATGATATTTAATAAGGGAAGAAGTCTTCATAGTGAAGGGGAACTTAAGAGGTACGTAAGAGAATGGGTAGGATTTAAATGCATAGGGGCCATTTCAGGTAGGGGAAACTTTGTATGTATGACTAGAATTCCTCATCCTGGTTCATGTATGCTTCAGTGAATGAATTATTGCTGCAATACAGGAAGTAAAATACTGAATGAATAATTAATAACCATTTTAAACACTTGAGATCATATTTAAAAGGTGGTAGAAGTGGTTTCGACTTACACTGGGACAGGTAGAAGGATACTCCCTGTAATAGAAGAGATTACACATTAGGAAAAAAATTCTGATGGTTTGGGAAAATTGTCAGTAAATATAAGTATTTCAGTATCCCCCTCTATTTAAAAATTTAAGGCATGGTTAAATTCCCCTTCTCTAGTCTAATTTATATACCAGAAGATCATGGAGTAAATAATCTCTAAATTCTCTCTTGTCCTCATAGGTCAAATGAAACTTGGGTCAAAGACGAATGGCACTCCAGCCAATAGTGCTTTCAGATCTAGTCAATACGCGTTTTTGCCCAAGATGCTGTGTCCCAGAGGACTCCACTTTGACTTCACCACTTCTCTAACTGCATTCTCTGATGGGTGGCAGAGGAGAAGGAAAGGATTCTGTGCATCACTGCTGCTTTAAAGATGAAGGAGTTCACCTGGCAAAGAATGCGCATGGCCTCTGGGAGTTGAGAGTGGTACCCAGAAGACAATCACTATGAACCCAAGGTCTGCAGTTCTGTCTATGCAAGGAAATTAGTTCTCTCAACAGCCTGAATGTGTGTGATAGCCAACTCTTCCCCAGAAGCTCCAGATAAAAGCCCAGCCTGGCTCTCATCTTGATTTCAACCTTGTGAGACCCTAAGGAGAAAATCTAGTTTTACTTATATGTTTTCTTACTTAAAGAATAATGATTGAATAAATGGGTTTCAGTGGTTTCACTGAAAGAAGGGAGTTGGTCCTCTCCTACTGTCTCTGCTCCTGTCTCTTGATTTCTTTTTTGGCTGCATGAGTCACTTTTAGGCCCTCATAGGCTTAAACTCCCTCATTAAATCCACAGATTCCCCTCCCTGTGAGCAGCTAGATGGTATCAGCTCCCAGGGCTTCACCAGGTTTCCCACTGGCACACCAGCTCCTTCCATTGTGAGGATAGCCAACTATCAGGTCCTCTAGCCTCAGTGGTTTTGTTTCCATCGCTGAACTCACAAGACAAAAACAAGCTAAATTATTGCCTCTTCTTTTTCCTCCTCTCTGACTTCTCATTTCTCAGTCTGTTTCCCCAACTAGATTCTGACAAAAGTTATTTGCAGCATTCCCATCTGCTCCATGAGTGACAGGAGACTGGTGTCAAGTGAGAAAATGAAATGTAAATTTTATTAAACACCCCCTCTCATCTCTGCGTATCAATCCAGATTCCAGCCGAACATAGCAAATCAAATCCTGTCTATGCTGGGCCTCAGGGCACACGGAAAATCATTTCTCCTTAATACCATTCCCTTCTAGTAAAATATTTTCCTGTTTAGTAAATGAAAATTTTAAATGCAAACCCTGTATTAATCCTGGTGAAAAGTATATCTTCAAAATGAACATTTGAAGGAGGGAGCAGAAAAAGAGAAGAGGAAAGATTTGGGGGCAAAGGAGAGAGAAAAGGGAATGGGAAGTGGAATTGTATTTAGCTGTCTTGTGCAGTTTTGTCTGGTAGCTGTGCAGGGATGCATATCCATAGAACAAATGGTAACAGTCTTTGAAAGCTGGAACATTAGGACATTTATCCACATGCTGTCCTGACTCAGAAATAATAAAGATCTTAAATCTGATACACTGACTTGAAATAGTATTAGAAATAGAAATGCTTCATTTTAGATGTATGTGTACAATTGTTGACTTGTTTGTGGTTTGACAGGTGGTGTCTGTGCATAGAGCAAGATCTAAATTTGGTGCTTTAAAACATGATTAACTTAAAAGAAAGCAGCACATTTAATTGCACATTGATTTAAAAATAAAATTTAACCAAAAATTAAGTTAAGCATTTAAAATACCAGTATAATTTAAAACACACACTCTATTTACCCATGTTTCACTATATTAATTTAAATTAAAATCTAAATGAATACTACTGTTTGTTTGAAAAGAAAGTAATTTAATCTATTTTATTTGGGAAAATTTGAAATATTATTAAAAATAGTCACTTCAAAAATATTTTGCTAGAAATATGAAGATAATATGGACTCTTCCATTAAGTTAAAATATAGCAGTATGTTTTATTTGTTATTGAGATGCATTACACTGGAGTTCATTTTGAAATAATTATAAAAGCATGAGATATAATTTACTCCAATTCAGTCCTCAGTACCTCCTCTTTTCTTCCCCTCACCCCTGGTCCTGTTCCATTCCCTCTACTGATCTTTCTTCTATTTATTCGTATGTTTTTAATTAGTGCACTATGAATATACATAAAGGTGAAATTTAGTTGGTTTATTCATAAATGTTCATAGGAAACTTCAATTAGATGCATTCCAAAGTTTTTCCCTTTTCCCATGCTTCCTTCTTTCCCCTCATTACACTTCCTTTACTGCACTGATCTCTCTTCTATTTCATGGAATTCCTACCCCCTCCCCATTTTCTTTTGTCTTTTTCTTCCCCTTACTCTTGTCTAGCTTTGTCATATGAGAGAAAACATTTGACCCTTGATTTTCTGAGTCTGGCTTATTTCACTTAGCATGATGTTCTTTTGTTTCATCATTCACCAGCAAATGCCATAATTTCATTCTTCTTTATGGTTGAATTTGTACATAAAGTACATTTTCTTTATCCATTTATCATTGACAGGCACCTTAGGCTAGTTCCATAGCTTGGTTTTTGTGACTTGATGTGACTGCATCCATATACCCTATAGTATCCTGATTTTACATCTTTGAGATATACACCCAGGAGTGGGATAGCTGGGTCATATGGTGGTTCCATTCCTAGTTTTTTGAGAAATCTCCATACTGTTTTACAGAGTGGTTGCAATAATTTTTACTCTTATCAACAATGTATGAGTGTACATTTTCCCCCACATCCTCACCAACATTTATTATTGTTTGTATTCTTGATAGTTGACATTCTGAGTGGAGTGAGGTGAAATCTCAATGCAGTATTAATATTTTTAGTCATAGATGGACACAATACCTTTCTTTTATTTATTTATTTTTATGTGATGCTGGAATTGAACCCAGTGCCTCACATGTGCTAGGTGAGTGCTCTATCACTGAGCCACAACCCCAGTCCCTCAATGTAGTTTTGATTTGCTTTTCCCAGATTGCTAGAGATGTTGAATATTTTTTCATGTTTTCTTTTGGCTATTTGTATTGCTTTTTTTGAGAAGAATCTCTAGTTCTTTTGCCCATTTATTAATTGACTTTTTTTTTTTGGTGTTAAGTTTTTGAGTTCTTTATATATTTTGGATACTTCTCCCTTATCCAAAAGACAGTGGTAAAGATCTTTTCCCATTCAGTAGGATGTATTTTTATACTCTTAATGGTTTTCTTAGTTGTGTAGAAGTATTTTAATCTGATGCAATAGAAGTTATTGATTTTTGGTTTTATTTCTTGCATTTTAGGGATCTTGTTGGAAGCAAGTTGGTACCTGTGTTAGTATGTTGGTGTTGAGTATATATTGTCTTCTAATAGTTGCTGAGTTTCTGGTCTAATTTCTAGATCTTTGTTCCACTTTGAGTTGGCTTTTGTACAGAATGAGAGATAGGGATCAAGTTTCATTCTTTCACATATAGATATCCACTTTTCTCAGCATCATTTGTTAGAGAGTCTGTCTTTTCTCCAGTGTATGTTTTTGGCAACTTTGTTGATTATTAGATGACTGTATCTATGTGAATTTATTTCTGTGTCTTTTATTCGATTCCACTGGTCTTCATGTGTGCTTTTTTCCTTAATATCATGATGTTTTTGTTACTATAGCTCTATAGTATTACTCTAGATTGAGTAATTTGAGATTGTGATGCCTCCAAAATTGCTCTTCTTGCTCAGGACTGCTTCGTCTCTTCTGGGTCTCTTATTTGTCTAAATGAATTTTAGCACAATTTTTCTAGTTCTTAGCAGTTATTTTTCAGGAGGAAACACTTTTGCATAATTAAAATATTAAACAAACCATCATAGGTTATCAATAGGAATTTTAACATTCAAATTATGCAACATCCATGTGAGAAAGTCTGAGCATATTTCATTCACCATATTGTTCCCCTTAAGTCTATTTTTCATTTCTGCATTAAGCATCTCCCTCTTTTATTTATTGATTTTAATTGATGCAAAATACTTCTACATATGTATGGGTAAAATGTGCTAATTTGATCCATGTCTACAATGTGCAATGATCAAGTTAGTAGTTCCCTCTTCTTAAACATTTATTACTTCTTTGTATTGAGAATCCGTAAATAGTTTTTCTAGTTCTTCATACAAAATATAATATATCAATGTGAACTATTGTCACCTTACTATACTGTAGAACCTTAGCACTTACTCCTCTTACATGCCTCTATTTTAGAACTCAATACAAAACTTCCCTTTACATCTCTTTTCTCCTATTCCTAGCCCGTAGTGACCACTATCTACTCTCTAGTTTTGTAAACTCAATGATTTTAGCTTCCACGTATGAGTGAGAACATATGGTATTTTCTTTTCTTTGCCTGGCTTATTTCACTTAACATAATGTCCTCTAGTTCCATCCATGTTGTTACAAATGGCATGACTATTTTTTTTAATATGACTAAAAATATCCCACTGTGTACGTGTTGATGAACATCTTGAATTGATTCTACACCTTGTCTTGGCTATTGGGAATACTGCTGCAATGAACATGAGAGTGAGTTTATGAGTGAATTTATATCTTTGATATGCTGACTTAATTTTCCATGGATATATGAATCATATGTACTTACATTTTTAGATTTTTAAGGAATCTCCATATTGTTTTTCATAAAAACTGTACTAATTTACATTCTTTGAACAGTGTAGAAAAGTTCCTCTTTCTTCATCTCCTTGCCAGCATTTATTTTTTCTCTTTGGTTATAACCATTCTAGTTGGGCAAGATGATATCTTATGTTCGATTTGCATATTCCTGATGATTATTGATATTGATTGTCTTTTCACATTTTTTTTGCCACTTGTATATCTACTTTGGAATAATATCTATGTAAGTTGCCCATTTTTAATTGCATTATGATTTGTTTTGCAATTGAGTCTTTTGAGTTCCTTATTATGGATAGTAGTCCCTTATCAGACAAAAGTTTGCAAATGATTTCTCCAATTGTATAGGCTGACTCTTTGTTCTATTGATTATCTCCAATGCTGTTGTGGAAATTTTTAGTTAGACATAATAATGTTTATCTATTTTTGCTTTTTTTCCTCTGTACTTTTGGAATCTTTTCCAGAGAGGATCAATGCTTAAACTATTTTTAATTTGCTCATTCTAAGTGAATCAAAATATTTTTGAATCGACTTTTTCTGGGAGCATATTTGTATTTAGGCTACCTGTCCTGATTTACCAAGATTTGAAGGTTTACTAGCACATGGAATTTCCATAATTAAACTCAGAAAACCCCAAAAAGTTCTTGACAAATCAAGATGAGCTGGTCACTTTAATGTAGTAATTCCTTATACATTAATGAATAAATATTCTAGATAATATTCACAACACCTACATCCCACAAGCATAGTTCTAAGTTTCACAATGGCAGTATCTTCGCTTTGGGAGAATAAATGGAGGGAGAGATCTTGATCATGGGGCTAACATCATATGCACCAGTTCTCTCTAAGGAAAATTCCTTGCAGCTGCTAATGTTGCATATAAATTTATATACCATTGGTAGAACTTAGTAACAGGTGTGTACCTAGGTTCAAGTGAGCTGGAAAATCTGGTCTTTATTTTTGGTAGTGCTTATTTATGGACAAAGTAGATAATAGGGATTGGGGAATTTTGAGTCTATAATATATTGAGTGAACTTCTAGTTGTGCCTGGAAGAGTACAGTTACTTACTAGTTGTAACTAGTTGCAATGGAGAGGAATGATTAAATCAGTTTGGTCTATTCATATAATTAAAGATGTATTCATTAAAAATTATGCTTTCATATAATAATGGTATTATCTTTAATAGTAAGTCATACATGTAGCATGAAAATCAATAATGATCTCACCTAAATTTGTGCATATTTATATTAATTTTTTTCCTGTGGTCTTAAATCCTTTATTACTATTAAGCATCTCTGCACCCTTTCTAAATAAGTACTTTTATCTTGAAAATGGAGATTATACTATATAAAATGATAGTATTTGTGAAGGTAATAAGACACAGGTAAAATGGCCTGTGTGACAGAAATGATTACTCACTGAATTTTTTCACTCATTTTTAATCTCGAGACATTTACCTGTGAGTTGGATGTACTACAAAATTTTTAATCTATTTACATCAGGAACCATAATTATTACTTATTTCTTTATTGTATTATTTGACTTTTCTTTTTTTTTAAATTCATCATCTTAGAATCAAGTATAACTTTGTTTCTTTCCTTCCCCTTACATTATATAAATTTATATACCAAATATTATATTCTAAACTTCAGTCTATATCTTTCTGGTTCTTATTTATTTATCCTGTCATGAACTTGTTCAGGATGTCTATTTTATACAACTCTAAACTTTCAATATTCATTCCTTTGCATTGACTTGTCATGTGTTGGAGTCTGTGTTTGTTCAATCTGGTTTCCTATGTTTTGAAAAAATAAATTTTTATTTCTTTTAATTAGTTATACATGACAGTAGAATACATTTTGATACAGGTATATAATGGGAGGCTGGGGAAAAATAGAGTTACTTTGGGTAGAGGTGAGTGAAGGGAAGGGAGGGGAGGGATAGAAGGACAGGAAGGACAGTAGAATTAATCAGACATTGTTACCCTATGTACATATATAACTATACAACTTGTGGGATTCTACATCATGTAAAACCAGAAGAATGAGGACGTATACTGCATTATATATGATGTATTTATATTCACTTTTATATTTGCTCTTTGTACCAGTTGACAGGAGATACCTGAGAAAGATGGTATTATTTGCACCTTTCACATTTTGTTTTTGTATTATTCTGAATTTCAGCAATGTAACATGTTACCTTTAAATGAGATTTTTAAAAATTCAGTAAGTTCTGTTTAAGTGAGGATCAGAAACCCTAGCTTCTGCATTGAATAATATATCTCCTGATGTTAACTCTGGGAATGCTCACCTGTACAAGTTCCCTCATGCTGATGTGTTTCCCTCCTTCCATCCACCCTGTAGGCGAGTCAGCTGTGGGTTTTGAGCACAGTCTTCACTCTTTACAAGACTTGGGGAGCATGCCAATCCTAAAAGATCATGGAGCCCCTGACCCCTTGAGAATATTCTCCATTTCCTGTTTTCTTTCCTCCTCTTTGTCAACCTTGTCCAAAGTTAAGATGAACATGGTCTGTTCATCAGAGTACAACAAAAGAATTTTATACTTGGGAGAACACTATTCTTATTCCTGCTCTCCCAACAGTTGCCTATCCAGGAATGGATGGAAGAAGTACAAGTCAGTGTGCAGCCTGCAGAGGATGGAAGTGTAATAAACGTGAGCACTGACTAGACCCAATATTAGTGATGGTGCTGGGAAGCTGTCCTGGCTTTGGGCTGCCCGAAGGCAGTGGTGATCCCCTGCTTGTCCTATCTGTCAGTCTATTTGATCTCCAAATGAATTGCTTTTGATAACAGCTATATAAATGCAGAACTGATCCGCTGGGCCTTCTTAAATGAGACTCCTCGCTTTCATCTCCCAGTCATTTCAAAAAGCAGATAGACTTGTTAGAGGTTTTAATGCAATGATTTATGTTTTATCTTGCTTGGTTTGAGGCAGCATTTATTTAGCACTAAATTCTTCCCAAGCTTCTATGTGAGAGGAAGAATGTTTGAACACACATTATTTAGGGTTTCCTTTTGAAAAAAAAAAAAATTCAATAATACCTGTTTTCCTTTTTGTTTTATTTAGGAAAGGCAAAAATCTTTATTTTAAGGAAGTAAGGAGGTAAAGGAAAAGCCACACCAAATAAAAAAACTTTCATAATCAGACTCTTGAAAAGGTTATTAGGAAAGGAGGAGCAATAGCAATTCTTAAATTCTATAAAGCAAGTCATTGAGGTACTTCCATGCATAGGCTACCAGAAAAAGAAATCCCAATTTATTTAACTGAAACAAAGAAAAATAAGATTTCTTATGTTTTTTATATGCAATTTGCATTATTTATAAGAAGCAATCTGTGGAAGTAGAAATTATTTCTGTCTTTTAGACCTTTCCTTCATTTTCTAATCTGTTTCTACTTTCCCCTTCTCATTATATGAACAAAGAAATCTGGTCCCCATCTCTCTCTTTTTCTCTCTCTTCTCTTTCTTTCCCTGTCTTTATTTCTCTCTCTTTATGGTGCTGGGGAAGGACCCCAGGGCCTTTCACATGCTAGGCAAACATTACATCCCTGAGTTATGTCCCCAGCTCAGAAAACTCAGACAATCAAGCATCATTCATAATATGGATCTTTCAGATATTTTCTACTTTTGTATGAAACTTTGAGGTTTTGATGTTCTTTTCTCAGATGCAATAAGAGGTCATAGTTAAGGAGCAAAGACAATCCATTACAATTGGAGAATGAAATAGAGCTTGATTTTCATTTTCTTGGAAATTTCTCTTACTTCATAAAATGATTGCTTTAAGAAACAATACAAATTACATACATGTGTCTAATTCAAACCATCGAATTGAACTGGGACAACTTGCTATTTAAAATTATAATTATCAAATAAATTGTGATTTTCAAATAAAACAAACCTTCAGCTCAGATCTGAATTTTTCATTGATTGTATTTGGTTGCACATACAACCATTCTTACAGGAAATACCATGCCAATTTAGTTGAAAAAGTAAGATAACCTACAAGGATGCCCTCTTAAAATTGATGTATAGTAGAGAGAGAAATAGAAGCCAAAGAGTAAAACATGTCTGACATATTTATATCTAGGAGATGAAATTTGTTTTTTGAGAGGTGAGGGGTCTCAAAATTCATGTGTTGAAGCTAGCTGGAGATGGATGTATTCTATGCAATAGGGAAAACATTTGTATCTTACATAAGACTTTTAGTCTAAATTTTTTTTGAGTCAGAAGAAAAGATAAAAGAAGCTTTTAAAATGTTGGAACATGTGGTTAAAGTGCCCTATCTTGTTGTCTCAGCATTGAGTGCAACAGGTTACAGCTGTTGGTGATAATTAGATTGCCCCAATGAAATTTTTTTCTTGTTACTATTTCTAAATGTTTATATATACTGAAAAACCTGAGTTTCCTAAAACAGAATATACAAGATAAGAGAAAATTGACAAGTATATAGTTTTCTTAAAAACACCTCGTTTTGGTAATTGTAAAAATATCAATAATAGGTTACAATGATAAGGATATTTTCCAAAGAGGAGAATATGACAAATAGTTTGATTCCCATTTTTCAGATGAATAAGCTAAGAGTTAACTAAAAGACAAATATCTTAGCCACAAAATGTTGCGGATTGACTATGATGTGTTCTCAAAAGCTCCACTCTTAGTGCGGGAAATGGATTGATAGGTTAATCATTTGAATGACTGACTGAGTGATAACTGTAAGCAGGTGGGTCATGACTGAAAGAAGTGGATTTCTGGGTGCATGGTTGTGAATTATATAATTTGTTTCTGGCTCACATGCTTTCTTTTTCTCCTTCCCAGTTATCATGAAACAGCTTTCCCTTCTGCCATCATGTCCTGTCCCACTTCAGGCCCATAATTATTGAGTTGGCCAACTATGGATTGAGGTGTCTAGAACTGTGAACCAAAATAAACTTTTCTTATGCTAAGTTGTTTGTGTCAGGTCTTTTGGTAACAGTGATGAAAAGCTGTCTAACACAGAAATTGGTACTGGAAAATGGAGTCATTGCTGTGATGAATGATCATGTGGTTCAGAAGGTTTGGGAAATGATTTGCAGGATGAATATGGAAAATATTGGAGATGTGGAATGGATAAACCTTAGAGTGCTATAAGGAAAGCTTAATGGGCAATTTTGGTGGGAATTTGGAAAGCCAGAATGCTGAAAGGAATGCAGACAGTAAAGACTATGCTCATGAGATTTCAGAGAGAAATGAGAACTCTATTTGTAATTGGTATAGATCTGACAAAGAAAACACATTTACATTTTGTCCATGTCCTGAGACTTTCAGTGAGACCAAATTTAAATGTGAAAGACTAATTATTATTGTGGAAGAGTAAGTAATTTGCATAGAGAAAATAGGAAAGATGCTTCCAGGGCCTCTCAGAAATTAGAAAGACCACATCCATCACATTCTCAAGGGTATAAAAGTGAAAATTTATTTAAGTATTTCATAGACTATGTGGGGCACCCTTCTTGCACAGGGGTACCTAAGATGTTGTTTCCCCAGGATTCATTTCAACATGCTCAGTAATACAGGCACTCAGAGGTCACTGTAACCATGGTCTAAGGAGGCCTGGCTACTACTCAAGCTGGTTGCAGATCTTGGCATTGTCCACAAAGTGCTGATAATGCAGCAATGCAGTACACTGGAGTTCAGGGATTATGGACGATTCCACCAAGATTTCAAAAGAAGGTCTAGGAGGTCAGACAGAATGTAACAGTTTTTGAATCCCTGAAAGCATCCCATGAGAAGGTTGATGCATGGAGCTGTGAGAAGATGCCAAAGCTTCAGTGGAGACCCCAGGAATTAAGAGTTGCAATTAATGCCCTTTATTCTATACCCCTATTTCTCCCTTTTGGAATGGGAATGTTTATTCTGTGCCATTATATATTGAACATATACAGCTTGCTTTTGATCTTGCTTTTTGAACTCACAGTCAAGAATTTGCCTTGAATCCCAGATGAGACTTTTCATTTGGACTTTTTGGCAATATTGAAATTTTTAAAACTGCAGGTACTCTTGGGAATGAACTAAGTGCATTTTGCAGTGTTACATGAACTTTTGAGACCAGAGCAAATGTTATGTTTTGGAGGGGTTCTCCCAAAGCTCCTATGCTAATTCAGGAGATAAAATTATTAGACTATGAGAGTCATCACCTAATTAGTGGATTAATCCATGTATTGGATTATTGAATGGTAACTGTAGGCAGATGGGGCATGGCTGGAGAAAGTGGGTCAAAGAGGACATGCCTTGGGGATTATGTATTTTGTCCCTGGATTTTCTCACTCCTCTCCTCTCCTCTTCTCTTCTCTTCTCTTCTCTTCTCTTCTCTTCTCTTCTCTTCTCTTCTCTTCTCTTCTCTTCTCTTCTCTCTCTCTTTCTCTCTCTTTCTCCTTCCCAGCTGCCATGAGAAAGTTCTCTGCTATGCCATTCTGCCACAATGTAACTTGAGCTCAGAGCATTGGATTGAGTCAGTCAATCATGGACTGAGATGTCTGAAACCATGAGTCCCAAATAAACTTTTCTTCCTTTAAGTTGTTCTTGCTTGTCAGGTCTTTTGCTCACAATGATGAAAAGTTGACTAATACAAAAAAAAATTTGATGCTGGTGTTGCCTAATAGTCACATTGCTGCCTTTTCAGAGGGCTACAAAGATGGCTTACACTTTTTAGGTTGCACAAATCTTTATTAAGTATACAGTGCCATATAAATCACCTTAAGAAAATGTTATTAAAAACTACAGGATCATTTTATGTTCTAGAAAGAGAAATCATTATAGTAATGATTTATAAAAACTTCATAAATCTCAGTATCCAAATGAATCCACTATGAAAATCAAACTCACTTAACAGATAAGAGTATCTATAATTAATCTTATGCTATACAATTTAAGGTATTTTATTGCTATCATTATTGATGGCATTTTTTCTTTTATCAATATTAAAGCTTAGAAGTATAAAGTGATTTGCCTAATATAATAGGACATTTGAATAAGGAAAGTAGTCTTTGTGGGTTGTTTGGCTTAAGACCATCAGTTTTCCAAGGCACCAAATATTTGGTTAAAGAGAACTAAAATTATTCTTAAGATGATCTCTCCTGAAGTGAATGGCATAAAGATGATCCATTTAATTCTAGTAGAGAAAGTCAGACCACAGGTGTACTTGTAGCTTGCTCAAAACTACTGAACCTTAGGCCTATTCAATTCTCATGTTCATTCTTTTGATTTGTGTGCTCAACTCCCACATGATCCCAAATATATTTCTTGAGGAAAATGTCATGGATTTTATTATCCACATGTATTTCCAAAATGATCTCCATTTGGGACAAAATCATATCTCAATGAAACCATATTTCACTCTTTTTTGAAAGTGTACCAACCTCCTCATTTGAAGACATGATGCATATATACTATCCATCCATGTAGCAGCACACTTTCTCTGTCCTTATTGTATATATGTAATTGTATTGCACTCCTTTCACCCAGAAAATTTTGAGATCACATGTGTCTTGATTTCTGTGTTAGTCAACTTTTGTCACAGTGCCCCAAGTACCTGACAAGAACAACTTAGAGAAGGAAAGATCTATTTTGATTCATTATTTCAGAGGATTCAGTCCATTACACTGGGCCTGAGGTGAAGCAGAAATACAGCAGAAAGTTGTGACAGAGGAAAATTGCTTAGTTCGTGGCAGATGGGAGGTAGGGGGTTGGGACATACCACCCTCATGACCTACTTCCTCCAAGTAGGTCCCTCCTCCCAAAATTCCACATAGTTATCAATGAGTTAGTCCATCAAATGGATTACTCCACTGATGAGGTTAAAGTCTGCATGATCCAATTTTTTCCTAAGATTCCCCACTTCTGTACCTTGCTGCTTGGGGACCATGCTTTCAACAACACACGAACTTTTGTGGGACATACAAGATCCAAACTGTCATAATTTGCTTTTGTAGATTCACAACATAAGGATTTAGAGAATTATAAGGAATTTAAGAATTCTTCCCTATATAATGTGCTTGTATTAAAGATAAGGGAAAAAAATCTAAATAGATTAATGTATCCAATTCACAAAGAAGGAAAGTAATGGTTGGTAATGGGGGGTAGAAATGATCAAAATATGTTATATACATGTATGAATATGATACAATGAAACACACTTTTCTATATGATCAATATGCACTAATTAAAAAGAAGCCTTCTATTTATTCACTCACTTAGTGGTGATTTTCAAAAAATCATTAGAATATAATGTGTGATAAATCAACTTAGTAGATAGAAAAGGAAGCTCTAGAGTCAGATGTTGGGGTGTCAATCTCCACAATTTACCAACTCTTCAACCTTGGGTAACTTAGTTTAACTTTCTTTTTTCCCCTTTCCACTATTTCTTTTTAACTGACAGAAAAAAATGTATATATTATGATGTACAAAATGATGTTTTGATATATTTATACATTGTGAAATGACCAAGTTATTTAACATAAGAATTACCTTATATTTTTATCATTTTTTAATAATGAGAACACTTTATATCATCTTAGCCAATTTTATTTGTATAATATACAATATACACATAAGCATGAATTATGTGATTTCTGATTCAGGAGTCTTACCTGCATCTATGAAATTGTGGAAAGCTAACTCATTGGCTTACAAAAGAGGACAATTCAGACCCCACAATTCTTGACAATGGAACCTTTCAGGATCCCCGAATTCAACTGCTTTAGGAAATTTCTAAATTTACCTTCATATTGACAATATATTCCTCGTGATTCCCTGCTCCACATTTAGTGAACAATTTTCCATAGCTCATACTACACTAACTCTCCCTGTAAAACTCTAAGCACCCTTGGGAGAATAGAACTTAAGTACTCCAACCTGGCCCTCTCTCCCATTTGTCCAACAACGGGTGCACAGGAAGTATAAATGTGTATCTTGATTTGTTAAACTTTGCAATGTCAAATCAATCCTAATGTTGACACACACCACTTTAGTTCTTCCAGGAATGAAGTAGGTACTTATCCTCCAGATTATCCTAAAGGACATACAGTTCAAGTTCTTCGAGGGGTCACATAGAAGTTACTTTCATTGTCAGCTGCCCCATCTTTCTCTAAATGTGCTCTTATGAATTTAACTTTTTATAAAGAAAACTTCTCATACATCTCTACTTATTCTTTGACTTTTTCATGAAGTTTTGCATGGTATTCCTGTTAAAAGAGCTCACAGATTATAAAATTGAATATGGCACATTTCATTTAGAAGTCTTGCATGTGAATAAGTGCTTCATACTTAATTTAGTATCTTACATCTATCAGATTAATTTCTTAGAAGAAATTGAGACAAAATGACTTCATTTAACAGGTTCTATCTAATTATTTATTATAACCATTCAGTGAATGATTGTGTGGTTTTTCCCTGTGTTGCCTCCTGTAGATTGGCAGCAGGCATGATACAATCATGAAAAGTGAACAGTGTCTGTGAGGATCAAAGACAAAAAGGAGACCTACGGAACTAGAAAATACAGGGAGATGGAAATAGAAGGGAGCTTAGAGAAGCAGAGTTATAAAGTTGCTCAACAACTCCAACCTGCATGTGCTGGATCTGACTCTAACTAGCATAACAAAGATTTTGAGAACTGAGATAGGGAGTAAAACTTCCCAGATCTAAGACTGGTATACGTATGATACTATTCTAAATAGCAATGTAAAACATTGATAACAGAATTGGCATAGGTAGCGCATCTCACAGAAGGTAGATTGTTCTGAATCTAATCCATTCAAGTGCTGCTAAAATAGAAATATCAACACACTGCATCAGATTTATACAAGACTCTCAAACTGGTATTGTAAAATTAAAAATGTTCAGGTTAGAATAAAAAAATTATTCAGCTTTCAGAAAAAAGTATTATAACTTGCATGAGAAAACAATCAAGAGACACCAAGGCAGGATGACACAGTATTTTAATCACTTGATAGACTAAAGGAACTTATAAAATATTCAGATGAAAAATGGTAAACATGTGAATTAAATACTAACATTAGAATTATCAGCAAATAATACAGATTAAAAGGAAGAACCAAACTAAAATTTTTGAAAAAAAGAAATAGGTAAAATAAAAATTTACTTGATGGTCTCAGTAGCAGAATGGAGATGGCAAATTTGCCAGCCAAAGTTGAAGATAGGTCAATAGAAATGACATAATCTTCAAATAAAGAGGAAAACATTAAAAAACGAGTAGATCCTGATCAGGCTATGTCTCTCTAGAGCAAACAAACTTAAATATAAGTTCAGTTAATAAAAAAAATGTGAAACAATATACAATGCAAACTTTAATCAAATGAAAACTGGGGGTTGGGGATATAACCCAATGGTAGAACATTTGCCTAACCTATGTAGGCCTTGAATTCAGTTCTCAGCACAAAAACAACAAAAAAAAATAGTGAAGTAAAATAAAGCCAGAATGACTGTCGTAATATCCAATACTCTAGATTTCAAAGCAGAGAAAATTATCCAAGGTGAAGGGGATAATACATATTGATAAAAGGGTTCATTCTTCAGGAAAAATAACAGTTCTAAATGGGTATGAACATTACAAAAAATAATTTTAAATGTACAAAGAAAAACTGACAAAAGTGAAAGAAGAAATAGAGACACCACTACATTTGAAAATAGAACTCTTCTCTCAGTAACAGAACTTACCAAGAGAAAACTGGCAAAGATGTAGACCTTAGCATTTCCATCAGCTGATTGTATCTGACAGTTACAGAACATGGCTCAACAGACTGCATAACACTCATTCTTTTTCTAGTGCATATGTGAGAATCACCTAGATGGAGCATAAAACACATTTTAACAATTTTAGAAGTATTGAAGTAATTTAAAATGTGATCACTGATATAAACCTTGGAATATGTAGACATACACTTTTGGAATAAAAAGAAAACCTCCAAACATGTGGACATTAAATAACATACTTCTAAATAATCCATAGGCCTAAAAAGGGGAGTCTCAAAGAAAATCATACAATATTTTGAATTGAATAAACCTGAAAAATAAAGCTTATTGAAATTTCTGAGGTATACATAATACAGAGCTTATAGAGAAATTCATAGAACTAAATGTATGTATTAGATAAGGAAAAGTAATCTAGACTTTCATCTTAAGAATGTAGAAAAATAAGAAAATAAACCCGAATCAAATATGAGAGAAATAATAAGAAGAACAAAGGGAAATAAAATGGAAAATATTAAAAATAGATAAAATCAATGAAAGCAAAAACTGATTCCTTGAAAAGATCAATATAACTGATAACTTCTAACAAACAGTTCTAGCAATTAGAGAAATGAAAATCAAAACTACACTAAAATTTCATTTACTCCTGTTGGAATGGCAATTACCAAGAATACAAGTAACAATAAATGTTGGTGAGGATGTGGGGAAAAAGATACACTAATATATTACAGGTAGGACTGCAAATTGGTGCAACCACTCTGGAAAGCAGTTTGGAGATTCCTTAGAAAACTTGGAATGGAACCACCATTTGACCCAGTTATCCTACTCATCAGTATATACCTCAAGGACTTAAATTCAGCATACTGTAATTATTCTGCCACATCAATATTTGTAGCAGCTCAATACACAATAGGTAAACTATGGAACCAGCCTGGGTGCCCTTTGACAGCTGAATGAATAAAGAAACTGTGGTATATATACACAATGGAATATTACTCAGCCATGAAGAGAAATTAAATTATGGCATTTGTTGGTAAATGGATGGAACCGAGTCTATCATGCTAAGTGAAATAAGTCAATCCCAAAAAACAAAGGCCAATTTTCTCTCTGATATGTGGGTACTAACTCACAATAAGGGGAGGGAAGGGAAGAATAGAAGTACTTTGGGATAGACAGCGGGGAATGGAGGGAAGGGAGGGGAAATAGGAGTAGGAAAGATGGTAGAATGAATCAGACATTATTTTCCTATGTTCATATATGAATAAATGACGAATGTAATTCCACATCATGCACAACCAGAAGAATAGAAAGTTTCAATCCAAGTATGTATAATACATTAAAACATATTTTAGTGTCATGTATAAGTAAAAAGAACAAATAAAAAAATAGAAAAGACACAAAATAGCAATATCAAGTGTAAAAGGATATCATTATAGATTGTATTTATTGTATGGTTTTTATTTATTGTCTCATATCATGTTATAAAGGGAAAAAGAACAAATTATAAATAGCTCAATACACATAGAATGATTGAACTAATTATTCTAGCAAAAATACAGACTAATTGAACAATTCTTCTGCTTCTACAGAAATACAAATACAAGTCAGTCAACAAAGAATAGAGTCCTTGAGGTCAACAAGATGGCAGAAAAAGAACCTCCTGCCTTTCCTTCCTCAAGCAGATGCACTGAATGGATAGCTACCTTCCATTCAGTAGGAGAAATTGAGATACACTACATAAAGCCTACATTAGTCACAATCCCCTACAATTGGGATGGAACCTTGAGCTTCCAGCTTTTGCATGAGGAATGAAGGGTTTGGGCTATACATACAGACCCCAACTTAAAGCTCCCACTGGAGGGACTGCTTCATAAATTGTGTAGCTCTGAGAGTGGATGGAGCTCTACATTTTCCAGTCTTCTGTAGCCAAAGAACAAAGAAACAATTTTAAATAGATGTGTAAGAACTTTCTGGTGCATCTCTTTTGAGTTAAGCAAACTAACTAAACAGGTAAAAATATCAAGGTCTCTGTTTTCCCTGGAAAGGTTTTTTCTTTTTCCCCCCAAGAAACTGCTGTTTACTTTCCGTAACCTTATTTCCATTTTGCCTAATAAGTGTCTGCAGAACAGCTCAAGACCACTCGGTGGTTGTTCCTACCCTCTCAGTTGCCTGAGCAGTGAGAGTTGCAGACCAGTCTTCAGTGGCTGGCTGGGCACTCCAGTCTTCAGTAGGGAACTGCTGGATAGGCACAGAGGGCACCTGCACACCTGCAGACCCATCTGCAACCTCAGGTTGAGTGGCAGTGAACTCAGGAGATGGAGCAGTCCATTCACCCTGAAATTCCTTGTTTATCACAGCTTTTTTCAGCAACAGCCTGCTCTTCCTTTTCAATCTCTTCAGGATCTCTGTAGAAGTAGATCAGGCACCTCCCATGGGTGTTCACAGGGAATGATGCCACACATGTGCAGAACTTCTCTGACCAGCATCCACCACATCAGACCCACAGAATGAGCTCCCTTATTGTTGCACGCAATGGCAATGTCCACATAGCATGGAAGAGAGTCTGTGTTACACAGAGCAATGGTAGGCAGTTGACATAAGATGCTTCTGGAAGTTGGTGGTCAGCCCTGGGTTCACCTCCAGAAGATGTGGCTCCCAGAAGGCTGCCTGGATCTGGTTAGTGAAGAAGTGAAGCGTCCAGCAATAGGAGTGGCTTTGGTGGCAGCCGCAAACTTCAGCACAGCCTGCTGACCAGTATTCCTAGAGGATAGGGCACTGACATCAGCAGGGTTTTCAATGGCAACAATGGCATGAGCTGCCGGCAGAAACTTCTCCCAGGTCCTCTTCAGATTTATGAGGTATATTCCATCACTTTTCCTTTTGTAAATACATTGGTCCATCGGAAATCAAGGTCTGTGCCACCTAAGTGGGTTCCTGCTTCAAGGAATTTGAGGACATCCTCCTTCTTCATTTGCAGGACATCAAGGACTCCAGACATTGTGACAGTTTCCCTTTAAGTTACAATGGGAATGAAGAACAACGCCGTATGGACACCTCCCAAGGTAGTGTGGAAAGGCCTAGAAAGGTTTTAACTGTACAATTTCTCAGCTTATGTTTGAGAATTTTTCCTACAATTCTAAAATTTACATGGAATCATATGTAATCCAAATAGCCTAAAGAAATTTTGAGAAAGAAGAACAAAGTTGGAGGTATCAAAGTTCCTGATATCAAATTGTATTACAAAACAATAATAATCAAAACAGTATGGTACTGGTCCAAACACAGAATCATAGACCTATGGGACACAATAAAGAACCCAGATATAAACCAAGGTATATATGGTTGACTGATTTTCAACAAGGACACTAAAAATATGCAACAGGGAAAGAATGAACTCTTTAATAAATGGTATTGGAGAAAGTGAATATCCACATGCAAAAAAAAGAAAAAGAAATTAGACCTTTATCTTATAAAATGCACAAAATCAATTTGAAAGAAAACAAAGCATTTGTTGCATAAAACCTGAAAATATAAAAATCCTGGAAGTAAACAGGAAAAAGAACCCTGAAGATTAGCCTTGGTCAATGAATTTTGTTTTGTTTTTGTTTTGTTTTTCACATCAAAACCCAGGTAACAAAATAAAAAATAAACAAGTGGGACTATGCTCAACTAAAAACTTCTACCAAGAAAAGGAAGTAATCAACAAAATGAAATGGTAGTCTGCATATTGGAAGAAAATATTTGCAATCTATTTATTTGATAAGGGTTAGTATCCAATATACATAAAAAACTCACACAGGTAAGTAGCAAAAACTAAAGACAAACACAAAAACAAACAGAAAAATAGACAAAGGTCCTGAATAAATATCCTTCCAAAGACAAAAAACAGATATGAGGTTTATGAAAAAGTGTCTGGAAATGTATGAAAAGGTACTCAACACCAGGAAAATATAAATCAAAACCCCAATGAGATATCACCTAACACCTAGGAGGATTACTATTACTGAGGATACAAAAGATAATAACTTTGCAAGAATGTAGAGAAAGGAAACCTTTATGTACTATTGGTGGGCCATTATGGAAATTCATCAAAATATTAAAACTAGAATTACTACATGATCCAGAAATTCCTGATTTTTATTTTCTGAAATTTATTTATTTATTTATATACATGATAGTTGAATATATTTTGACATATTTATAAAAAATATGGAGTACATGTTATTCCAATTAGGATCCAGTCTTGTGGTTACACATGTTGTAGAGATTCACATATGTTGAGAGAGATTAAGTCAGATTCATTCTCCTGTCTTTCTTATTCCTGTCTCCACTCCCTTACCTTCCTAACCCTTTGTTTAATCTATTGAACTTCTATCCAACTGTCTTGTTGTGTGTTAGCATCCACATATCAGAGAGAACATTCAACTTTTGGTTTGGGAGGGGTTGGCTTATTTTGCTTAGAATAATAATCTCCAGATCCATCCATTTACCTGCAAAAGTCATAAAGCCATTTTTATAGTTGAGTAATATTCCACTGTGTATGTAAATATTTTCTTTATCTATTTATCTGTTGAAGGTACTTAGATTGGTTTCATAACTTAGCTATTGTGAATTGGGCTGCTGTTACATTGATGTGACTGTGTCACTCTAGTATGCTGATTTAAAGTCCATTGGTGATATACTGAGGAGTGGATCAAATGGTGGTTACCTTCCAACTTCTCTTAGAAGTCCCCATGCTGCTTTCCAGAGTTGTTGCACCAATTTTCAGTCCTACCAGCAATTTATGAGTGTACCCTTTTCTCTACACCCATGCTGACTGGAGTGAGATGAAACTCATTGTAGTTTTAATTTGCATTTCTTTAATTGCTAGAGATGTTGAACATCTTTTCATATACTTGTTGACCATTCAGATTTCTTCTTTTGGGAAGTGTCTGTTCAGTTTCTTTGTCTATTGGGTTATTTGTTTGGGGGGTGTTAAGTTTTTGAGTTCTTTATATATCCTGGAGATTAGTGCTCTATCTGAGGTGCAGGGTCAAAGATTTTCTTCCATTCTGTAGGCTCTCTCTTCTCGTTCTTGATTGTTTCCTTTGCTGTGAAGAAGCTTTTCTGTTTGGTACCATCCATTTATTGATACTTGATTTTACTTCTTGTGCTTTAGGAGTCTTGTTGAGGAAGTCAGTTCCAGAGTCGACATACTGGAATGTTGGGCCTACATTTTCTTCTAATAGGTGTAGGGTTTCTGGTCTAATGCCTAGGTCTTTGAGTTTGGCGCAGGGTGAGATAGAGGTTAAAGGGTATCCTGCTCATATGGATTTATAGTTTTCCCACCTCTATTTGTTGAAGAGGCTATCTTTACTCCAAAGTATGTTTATGTTGCCTTTGTCTAGTATGAGATAACTGTATTTATGTGGGTTTTTCTCTGTGTCCTCTATTCTGTTCCATTGGTCTTCTTGTCCATTTTAGTGCCAATACCATGCCATTTTTGTTACTATGGCTCTGCAGTATAATTTGAGGTCTAGTATTGCGATGACCCCAGCGTCACTTTTCTTGCTAAGAATTGCTTTGACTATTCTTGACCTCTTATTTTTCTAAATGAATTTCATGATTGCTTTTTCTGTTTCTATGAAGAATGAGCCATCCCTCTTGTATATACCCTCTTAGAGGTATGCATCCAAAGGAAATGAAACTAGACCTTCATAGAGATATCTGTACTCCTGTATTCATTGCACTATATTTCATGATAGTCAAATTTTAGAAACAACTGATGTATCCATCAATGGATAAAAATATAAAAAAAATTAAGGTTTACATATACAATGGAATATATTCAGCCTTAAAAAATGAAGGAGATAATGTGTTTTGTGAGAAGAAAATGAATGAAAAGGAAGACCTTATGCCATGTGTTATAAGTGAGACACAGAAAGAATAATGCTGCTCTTATATGTGGAATCTGTAATAGTTAGAATACACAAAAACAGTAGCTTGGCAGTTACCAGGGGAGCTGGATAGGAGGGACAGACGCTGGTCAAAGGGTACAATTTTACAGTTATGTGGGATAAACAAGTATGCAGATCAAATGTACAGCCCGATGACAGTAGTTAATAATATGGTGTCGTATACTGAAAATTTGCCAAGAGATTAGATTCCAGGTGCTTCTCCCCATCCTCACAAAATTAAATATGTGAGGACATTTATATATTAATTTTCTTGGCTATAGTTTTCCTTTAATTATGTGTGTGTGTGTGTTTGTGTGTGTGTTTATATTAAAACATCATGCTATATACTATATATATACATATAATAAAAATGAATAATTTTTTTAAAAGAATCAACAAATTATGTTGACACAGTATGGCCACTTTGACATAGAGTTCACCCAAGACAAAAAATTTAACTGTAAATTGATCATAGTTATAAATGTAAAATATTGAAATAATACATTTGAAACCAACTTAGGAGAAAATCTTCTTGACTTAGGTTAGAGGAAAACTGTTCAGACATTGACACCAAAACCACAACCCACACAATAACATTGATAAACTGAACTTCATCAGATCTGTAAATAAATGCCTGGTGCATGACTCTACTAACAAAATTAAAAGACAAACTACAGACTGAAAAAGGAATTTGCAAGTCACATATCCAGCAAAGAATTCATATTCAAAGAATAATAGATATTTCTCAAAGTGCCACAATAAACAAAAAAATCCTCTAATTTATGTAAAGAACTTCATTAAGCTTTTCAATAAAAAAGGAAAAAGGGATGGTAAATAAGCACATGAAAAGATTTTTCACTGTCATTAACCAAACTGGGCCAGTGACTGGTCTCTTAAATACTTCCCTATGTTTGTTCAAATTCTAATTCCCAAATCATAGATAATTTTGTCATCCATTGCTATATGAAGTTCCTGGAGAAAATTCTAATTGACCCAATTATTTGATTGTATATTCATATTAAGTTATGTTGAAAAAATTATCTTCTTTAAACTTATGTGAGAGAATGAGAGAAAATGCAGAAATCAAACATTGAATACACTGGTCTGCCTTCCTTCACAGATGTAAGGAGAAACATAAACCATGCTAACTTTGCAGTTTAAGGTCAGCCTGATACACCAGAGCCCAGTTCAGACATAAATTCAATATTCAAGAGATCTGAGTGAGAGGTGGGGACACGGAGACAGGAGTCACCAGGTGACTAAACACTTAGTTCAGGTATGTTATCTCTACTGTGATGAAGATATTTAGAAATAGAGTCTGTGTCTCATCTGGTTTGGAGAAGTAAGGAGACAGAAAAACAGGACAAGAAGTACAGCCATTAGGTGATTGGGAGCACAGTCTTTCACTCTGCACATTGTTGGCCTAAGTCTCGATTCTTTTCCTTTACTGGCATTGTGATTTTGGGTAAGGCATTTCACCCAGTTGTCTTCTTCTATGAAATGAGGCCAGCAGATGTACTACTTCACAGAATTACTGTGAGGACAAATGAACAGCGGAGTGCTTGGTACATAATAAACATTTTAATGGAGCTTAATAATTGGCTATAGTTTTACTACTTCCTTTATTCAAACCAACAGTGACACTATTATTTTTCTAGCTTATAATAAACATGTGTTGTACTATTATTATTTATATAAAAGTTAATAATCGCCTTTTTTATTTGCTTCATTTTCTATGCTCTCGTCACTAATTCAGATGTAAACTTTCCAATAAAACCAGAAAGTACCTTCATTATAGTCAAATATCAGATATTTTCTATTTCCATATTTCTTTGAAACCACACTTTCTGAAGTTCTTTGCACCTTTATCTTATTTGAATTAGTTACTGTCTGAATCTACACACCCCTGATCCTTAGGACACATCTACACTGTTAACCTGGAACAATGATACTTTTCTCCTCTCTCCTTTGGTTAGCCTGTTCCGTAGATTCCATCTCTTTTACTTTCTTGGTTCAGTCCTGGTGGGGAGTACACTCTCCAATCAGTTTACAAGAGCATGCTGCGAAGTCAGTTTCTGAAATCTCGGATATCTGAAAATCTGTTTATTCTGTACTCACAATGTATAATTTCAGTAAAAAATAGATCAGAAATCACTTTTTCACAAGATTTTAAAGTAGATGAATTACTGCCCTCTAACTTATATTGTTAGCATTTAGAAGTTGATACTATTTGAATTCTAATTTTTTTTTCTTTTTAGGAGCTTTTAAAAGTAATTTCTTTGATGGCTAGGTATGGTGGTACATGCTAATAATTCTAGCAACTCTAGAGGCTGAGGGCAAAGAGGATCACAAGTTTGAAGTCAGCCTCAGTATGTTAGTGAGACCCTCAATAACTTAGTGAGACCCTGACTCAGAATAAAAATAAAAGATAAAAAGGAGTGGGAATGTAGCTTAGTGGTAAAGCTGTCCTGCATTCTATCCTCAGTAACAAAAATAATAATAATAATTTGTTCATCAATGTTGCACAAATTTATTATTATATATCTTTTTTCCCCACTAATTTTGCTAGACACAATGTGGAAACATGAATGTCAGTTCTGATTAATTTTCTTGAATTACTTCTTTGATGATGTTATGATTTGGATATAAGGTGGGCACTGAAAAGCTTAGTCAATGCAGTAGCATCCATTTGCTGGATTAATTCATTTGGTGGGTTATTAATTTGCATTGACTAATGGGTGGCAACTGAAGGTAAGTAGGCATGGCTAGAGGAAGTAGGTCACTGGGGGTGTGGCCTTAGAGATTATATCTTGTCCCTGGCCCCTTACCCCTCCCTGCTTCCCAGCTGTCATGAGGTGAGCTGCTTTCCTACGCTTTGCTCTTCTGCCACGATATTGCCTCCCCTCAGGCACAGAGCAATGGAGTCAGTGGACCATGGACTGACACCTCTGAAACCATGAGCTCAAAATAAACTTTTCCTCTTCTAAGTTGTTCTTATCAGGTATTTTGGTAACACTCATGAAAAACTGACTAAAACATGATTTTTCCCTTCATTTTACCATTATTTGTTTTATTTGTTTTTGGTACTTCCATTTGCTAAATAGCATCTAAAAGAAATTCCTAATAATATTGACTTTAAAAAAATCATGCCTTTTTTTTTTTTGCTTTTGATTCCTCTATGCTACTATTTAACCTTTCTATTTTTCTGTTTATTGTACACATTCTGCTTATGTATTTTTAATTTCTAGGACCCCTTTTTTATTCTTAGAATGTTCTTCCTTATAATACCCGTTCTTATTTCAGGAAGGCATAACTCCTCCCTTTAACTTTCCTAGAATATCAATTTCTAGATCCATATGTAGACACATATACACACGTTTTTCTTCACCTTGCTTTCCTTCAAGCTGTGTTTATTTATTTTCTAATTTTTTTGGTATGCTAGAATTCTGTCTTCAAATTCCATCTATCTGTGGTTTTATATTTATATTTAAAATGAGGCCAAAAAAAAAAAAGTAACTGAAAGCCTTACATGCCTGAATGAACTCGGTTGGGCTCACTGTAGTTGATCAGTCTGGGATTTTACTATTTTATTAGAGACACCAACATATTACACTCTGTAAGCTTTTTCTACTGAATGACTTCAGTTTCCTTAAAAAAAATATGCTACTGTTCTGCTTGTGATTTGTAATCATAGCTACTACTTTTCTTGGAACCAAACAGGGAAAGAGTGCTAAGAAATTCTCAGCATCTGGGATGTAGCTTCTTATTTCAACCACCTGTAGCCTGAATCTCAACTTTTTGACTCAATCTCTGTGGAGACTGAGCTTTCTCTCTTTTCTTGGGATTGGGAAAGAATTTAAAAGTCTAACTGCTCCTTAAAATATCTCAACCTGTTGCTGTTTTCAAGCAAGCATACCTGATACCTTTCAGGGATACTGATGCCTTTCTAGGGCTCTGTAGCAGGAAGTCATTTAGCCGGTATCCTAAAGAAGTTGACTTCTTTTCTCTGCTAATTTGATTATATACATATATATCTACTTTCCACTGAAACGTTTTGTAGACATTTTTCCTCTGTTATTTTCTTCTTTTCTGTTGTCTTTGTTTGGGTGGGAGCTTAAATATTGTCTTCCCTTTTCTGTCATCTTAATGTTCTTACTGGAATAAGCAAAGATAAAATGATGTAGTCAATATGCCATGGTAAACTAGACATCTTCGCCGCAAATATTTTATCAACCGGTTCTTTTAATTACCTCTATTCTCTGATTCCATTGCAAGTCATATCCTCTCTCCTGCCACCTTTTCTGGAGACAGAGTCTTGCCATTTGTTACCCAGTTTGGCCTCAAACTCCTGATCCTCCTTCCTGTCCTCTGGGGTATCTGGAATTACAGGTACACTGCCATCAAGTCCCACTCAATATCCTTTTGTTTACCACTATTTTCTCTGTTTTCATCTAATGCCCTTGTTTCCCCTTCAATCTTTGACACTACTTGGAAACAAGAGCTTTATAAAACCAAATGCTCATTCTGTCAGTACTCTGTAAAACCCTATAGTGCCCAAGCATTGAGAACTTCATAATGTTATACACTAGGTCTGGCTTGCTTCTGATTCCCTGGACTTTTCCTCACCCCTTCCTTGAACCCTGTCCCAGTCAGACTGAGTTCCTTAATAGTCTCCAAATGATTTACCTACCAGAAAATGCTTTCATCTTTCTTCCTGACTGTAAGTTTCTATTTTTCTTAACAAAATTCAACTCAGGAAATCACCTTCTCAAGAATTCCATCTGCACCTATCAGTACATCAATGTGTCCCCACAGTGTCTTCTGCATCTCTTACTCATAGCAGTTAGGCAAATAAGCAGTGCCAATATTGTGCAATCTCTCCCCTGGAGTAGCTCAGCTGTGATCAGAGTGCCTGGCATGAAGAAGACTTAAATATTTGTCAAAAGAGTGAATCAATGAATCCGTTAGCTGTTGGACAGGACTGGTTTAAGATGCTACAGATTAAAGAAAAAATATGTTTATCAATATCATACTGGTTCTGAATTCATAAAAGATATGTTTAGTTTCTAGAAAAACTGTCCTGCTGCTCACTTAGATTTGAACACTTCTCATTGTATTATGTATTATTGGTCAGCCATTTTAATTGTTTAAAGCTAGTGAGTGATACAGTGGAGGAGAGTAGAGTGGGCAAATACCTTAGAGTCAATGGAACTAAGAACCTATTGGTAAATAGGGAGAAGTGGCCATAAATGAATGAGCTCATGAGCTCATGACCGAATAATGTGACAAAGACCTGGGTTCATGTCTTGCAGCATCAAACCCCATGTTCCCTCATGGTACTGTAGGACACAGGTGGCTTCATCAAGAAATTACACTGGATAGCTTTGTTTCCATTTTGCTAAGATTTCTGAAAGGCTGTTAGCTTTTCTGGGTAAAAAAAATGACCAAGTCCATTTCACTCTGTGAATCCTTTGTGTATACTGCCTCCCTGCACACTTTTTAGGAGTGGATGATACTATATTTAGTATCGTTGCCTGATTTTAGGAAGAGAAAGTTCACGTTTATTTTGATGCTTGTTTTACTTGACTGCAGCCCCCCCCCCCCCCCCGTTTCTTGCTGTTGGGTTAAAACACCTTTCTTCAGTATTGAGTTTTGGGGGTTGCTTTAAAATAAAGAGAGTAGAAGAGCAGGCCATGGCGCTTTTGTATTTCCCCCTATGTATCACTTATTAAACTCCTGTTGCCCTGACCATTGTTGCTTCCCACTGAAGTCTGGTTTATTTACTTGAAAATCTGATTTGTTTCATTTTATTACTGTGTTTGCGAAGTAACTGATATCAGATTCGGAGGGAAAGAACTGCCATTTACCAGCAGGCTGTGATGGCTTTGCCTCGGTCTGCAGGCCTGATTTTGAGGCCTCGTCTGCCCTGGGGCTCCCACAGAAATAAGATTACTGGCAATAACTGCTTCAACTGCTTTGAATAACAGACACAACTCAGAGAGCATAAAATTAGCATAAACACAGCACTAGTGTGTTCCCTCAGCGGATATGAGACAGGCAGGCTATGGAAAATTGACTGAAATGGGGTCAGACAATGTAGAAATCTGAAACATAGGAAATACCGCCTAAGAGATATGAGGTATTACCACCTCTCTCGTTTTCTTTTATCTTTCTCTATATATATTCATGCAGTTTTAATGATAAAATGTTAGAACTGATGAAAATTAAAGATGCAAAATCACCACCCCCCTAAAATGCCTACATTATCTTTCCAGACAAATTATTATTAATCATTTCTCTGCTTTTTAATCCTGAGGGTAGAAAAATAAACACATTTTCACAGTCATTTTAAATTGATTTTTCTTTTTAGGGAGATATTAGTTTGAGGATAGAGAGCTTGCTGCAGAAAGGAGGTGAACAGCTGAAGCAGTACAGGATTGTAGCTTGAAACAATTCCTCCCATATCTATTTATCAAATATTAAAATGGAATATGCTGCCGACAAATGCAATAAAGTCTAACATTACAGGGAAGAGAGTGACGCTGTGCATCCCAACAGGCAGATGGAAGCTATGATTTTGCTGTTTTAATAATATGTTGTCACATATGGAATACAGTTTTCAATACAGCTGCATATAGATAGGTCCCACTGCTTACTTATTTATTTTTGGTGTGATATTGGCACAGGTCCAAGTTACCATTCCTGAAAATGGAAATGGTCTTGGAACTTAGCATTTTTTGGTTTTATCCTGGTCAGATACAATGTCCAAAGGTTGCTAACCCAGCACTTCAAATTTATATGTGGGGAGAAGGTGTAAATGTTTAATGACATTGCCCTGTCACAAGACTAGCTTTTGGTCCCTCTAGCATAGTCTGAATACATTTTGTTTCATAACTTTTCACATTTGGAATTATTTAGTTAATGTCAGTCTCCCCAGTTAATCTGCAAGTTCAATAAATTCAGGGACTCTTGCTTGGGTAATACTCACTACCATATTCTTAGTGCTCAGCACTGTCCTGGTATTTATTAGGTACTTAATAAATATTTACTGAATGTGCAAAATATGACTGAATGACACAAAGATATAATACTATGGGGAATATTATACATTTTAGGCATTAATTCTGGTAGTATCTTTATAAAAATTTTGATTAATAAAAAAGATGATGACCATAGGTTCATTGTCTTTAGATTCTTGAAAGAAATGCACCTTTAAAATATGTAAAATTAGGCATAAATGCCCCTGTTTCCCTAAACACGTCTAATAGAAAATATATCTCACAGAATAATTGTAAAAGATTCCAATATTGTAAAGTGCAATTGACACATGACAGTTTTTTATTTTACACATTCACAGAGAGTTAACAAGTTTACATTGTCAGGTGTATGCTCCCATAACATGGTGGCACTAAATAGATGCAAAATACCAAATGTCATTTCACTCTGTGTTGCAAAGATTTTGGTGAGGTATTCATTTGTTTATCTTTAAATGTCTAGATGTGTCATATCACACACTCTGCAGTCAAATGGACAAAAGTCACATTTGACTCTCCTTTGCCTAATTATAATATTTGCTTAACATTTGGGGAAGAAGTCAATCTACCATATTTCAAACAATTTAAAATGACAAGAGGCCATTTTTTCCTCTGATCTCATAAGAACTCCAAGCTAAATCATATGGTTGAGACAGAGAAACTGTACTTGAGCACTATTGATTACTTACTTGTCTATAGCTTGCTTTCCTAGGTCAGTATAAATGGGCAGATACTGTGCCTCATGTCACTTATATTTTCAAATTCTTGCGTATGTGTAGTATACATCTGAAGGGTATACTGAATAGACAATATCCTGAGTTCAGCTACTAATTTCATGTACATCAGCTTGCACGCACACACACGGAGAACCAATATATAGATGGTAATCCAAGAATCCTTTTATACACATATTTGATCTTAACTCATTTTCCAAAAATGTTCTTCCTATGCAGGAGTATTCTCTGATTAGGAGATCATAAGTTACCAGGTTCAGTCATATCTGTATAAATAGAATAGAAGTGATTAGAAGAGTCAGATTCTGGGGTGGAATTCATCGTGTCTAAATAAAGTGATAGTAGTTTATTGGTTCTTCTTTATTCATGATAAGTCTTTTTCTTTGAAGTCCTTCAGAGATGGAGCCCTGTCAGTCACACGTGTATAAATTAATCTGATCCCAAAACTCATCAATTGAACAAAAGAAAATTTGTTTCTTTAATAAAGTTCATCTTGAATGTGAGAAATTCTAACTCAGTCTGTACTGTTAGCATAAATCGAAGTGATATTAACTGCAAATAATGTGGGCGACTGCTTTTCTCCAGCAACTAGAGAAACAGAGAAGTTTCACATGACAATAATAAAAGATCAAGTAAATGTTGTACCAGTTAGGGATTATGTTGGCTACATATGACAGAAACCCAACTACTGTGGCTTAAGTTTTAAACATTTTTCACATAATGAAAGGTGCAAAGTAGGCAGTCCTGGGCTGATGAAGTACCCATATCTTTTTTTGTGTTCTGCTCCACTCTCCTTAGTGTGTGATTTTTATCTTCTAGGCTACCAGAGAATTATTCCATCTCCAGGAATAGTATCTATTCTGGAGAGAAAGAGAAAAGTTCCAAACCAGTAAAGTTTGCCCATTAAGAGCTCTCTAATGATACCACCTATGACTTCTATCTCTGCATATATTTTTTCACCTGAATGATGATCTCACTGTGTCAACATATAGTTGCAAAGGTTTCTAGGAAACTATAATTGAATGCTAAAAATGTTGTAACTGAACAAAACAGTTGTTCTATTAGTAACAAGAAAAAGGTAACATATGAAAATAGACATGGAAAAATCAACCACAAGGGTAGGCCTCAAATATTAGTTAAGAAAGAGGAAGAAAGAAAGAAAGAAAAAAAGAAAGAAAGAAAGAAAGAAAGAAAGAAAGAAAGAAAGAAAGAAAGAAAGAAAGAGAGAGAAAGAAAGGAAGGAGGGGAAGGGAGGGAGGGAGGGAGGAAAAAAGGACAGATGGAAGAAAGAAAGAAAAAGAGAAGAAAAAACTAAAAACCACAGACTAGGACGTGGGTAGTCTAAGAGAGAGAGAATAAGAGCATGACTGCATGCATTTTAGTCAATTTTCCTGCTTTCTGTTCCAGGTCCTAATCAGAGCTGGTTATACTGCTCATAAGCCCTGAGGGTCCCTAGCACAAAATACTTTTGTTTTTGCATCTCTAGACCAAGTTGCTTTATGCTCTTTGTAAATAAATAAATAAATACAGAAAGAAGTAAATAAATATACTTATTAAGAAAGTGGTCCTGTAAGTAGATAAGAAAGATTAATCTACTATTTAAGTCTCTGCCCCCTCCTCCTCCTCCTTCTGTAAATGCATCTTAATACTTAAAGCAGTTTTAGGTTTACAGCAAAATTGAGTGAAAATACAGAAAATTACCACATACCCTCTGCACAAACACATACATAGCCTATGGTTGAACATTTGTTACAAGTGATAATGTGGTAGCACATCAAAAGCACACAAACCCATAGTGACATTAGAATTCACTTTTAGTGTTGTACATTGCATAGTTTTGGAGAAATATATAATGATATATATCCCCTATTAAAGTATCATAATGAGTATTCTCACTGTTCAAAATTCTCTGTTCTACACATATTCATCCCCCCATCTCCCTTGATCTCTAGCAACAACTAATCTTTTTACTATCTTCATCAGTTTGACTTTTCCAGAATGTCATAAAGTTGGAGTCATACAGTACATAGTCTTTAAAGATGGGTCTCTTTCAGCTAGTAATATTCATTTAGGTTTCATCCATGTCTTTTCATTTCTTGACAGCTTATTTCTTTTCAGGGCTAAATAACACTTCATTATTGTCTGAATGGACCACAGTTTATGTGTGCACTCACCTAATGATGGGCACCTTGATGGCTTCTAGGTTCTGGCAATCATAAACAAAGCTGTCACAGACTTCCTTGTGCAGGTTTCCATGTGGCCATCAGTTTTTAATATGAGTAAATAGAAAGGAATGTGATTGCTGGATCTGTCTCATTTCCACATATGGAATTTCTACAAGGGTCAGGGTTACATCTATGTGTTTCTCATTATCTATTTCATAATCTGTGGGTGGCATATGAACTTTTGCACACAATTACCGTAAGTAAACCAATTTACCAGTACACAGTCTACTACCTGATTTAAATTACACATTACCTTGCTTTTTATACACATTCATCAAGTTGAATCAATTAATTCTAGTAGACATCTACAAATGCTTGGATCAAACAAGAAAATGTACTAGGATAATGACTAGGAATAATAATTTTCCTTCAAAGAAGTATAAGGACATTTTATGCACCTAGCTCAAAATAAAATACATTCCAGCCTTTAAAATTAAGGAAATGTGAATGGAAAATAGTGTCATGTAAACACCCGTTTCCCATGTTTCTGTCTTTGGATATCATAGTTATGCTTATTCCCCAATTTTGGCTATTCATTCATGACCTATTTCTTCATGTAAACACTCAAGATCTACCCATTGCTTTTTCCCCCTTTTTACTGACTGCACATCTCCAAGGTTCTGTCTACACAAAATGTTGATTCAGGTATGACACCAATAAAAGTCTTAGCCATCAAATATTTGTTGTGTTCCTGGTTAAGAGTATGTGCCCCAAAAACTCATTTCACAAATATTTATCAAGTATTTCTTTGCCAGTTGCCTTTTAGATACTGAGGGTACAGATTTGAAGGAGGCAGACAAGGCCCCTGCTCCCTGGGAACACATACCAAGTGGTTGGTGAGTGTGCCATCCCTTAGGAGGATTTCCCCTCAACATTGACAATTAAGGCCACTCCTGGGAGTAGTTGTAGTATGGGGATGCCCACTGTTACCTGGTGCCCATATACCAAGCCAACCTATCACAAATGAACCTTGTTTTGTTTTGTTTTGTTTTTTCCTCCTGTCTGCTTGTCATAGGGAACATAAGCCATTCATCCACAGTGCAAGCTAAGGGGCAGGTCTGATGTGGGAGGTCACATGAGTCAGAATTGATGCTCAGATAGCTCTCTTGGGCCCTTTGGTTCTGCTTATGTGTGATCTTAGATGTATCAATCACATTAATATAGATTGCAGCTAGCCTGGATGGCTATATTAACTAATGGTTCTGAGAGACCCCAGCTCATTCTGGACAATTCTGGATGCATGATCACTTTGTATTCTATGGCTATGTGTTCCTCCTTAACTAGGATCCAGTAGCACACCAGGAGCTGACTTTTAAATGTATAATTCTCAGTTTAGACTCTTCAATGTAGACCTTGTTTCAGAACCTCAGGAAGCTATATTATGATTCCAATAGGGTTCCTGTAAAGTTCTCAATGTATCTTTTTCACCATATGAATCTCCAACATTAAAGGGCCTGCTGGGTCAGCAGTCATTCTTGTTTAGTGCCCCATTCAAAACATGCCACCAGTGTATAGGCTGAGAAGTATTCCCAGGTACAGAGCATATTGCCTCAAAACTGAAAGAAGCCTGCCAGGCATTCTGCTTAATTTTCCACAGTGACAACTGTGAAATAGAATACTTTGTACTTAACTTTACATGAGAAGTTCCTACAAGTTTAAACCCCTGCATCCATAAACTTTTTGCTGAAACGTATTTTGTAATACTCAGGCTTTATGTTCACCACCCACACTA
This sequence comes from Sciurus carolinensis, assembly GCF_902686445.1. Taxonomy (NCBI): domain Eukaryota; kingdom Metazoa; phylum Chordata; class Mammalia; order Rodentia; family Sciuridae; genus Sciurus; species Sciurus carolinensis. The sequence continues at coordinate 104,315,941 of NC_062219.1, forward strand.
CATGTGTACCACTGCTTGTGCTATTTCTTGTGCAGTCTAATTAGCATGGCATCATTAATGAGGTGAACGGGGGCCATGTTCTGTACCATGTCAAGAAATCCAAGTCTGATTGTGATGTGTCATCAGCTGGCCTTTATTCTGTAGCTAGTCATCCCTCTTACTATCAATGAACCCTATTCTAAAGTAGCATATCCCTTTTCTTACTGCAAAATCTCTAATGACATTATTGCCCCTCTCAGCACCATATTTTTTAGTATTTCAGTAAAGGAAGTATTCCTTGAACTATCCTGTGGGATCATGATCTTCTAATGAGTTATTAAGCATTATGTAGTATATCCACTATAGGGAGCTTAATTCTAGGAGTCTTTTGATTCATTCTTCTACCATCAGCCATGGAAATTATGGCATTTATACTCCATTCTATATGTACAGTTTGAAAACTGTAACTTTCTCAAGCTTTTATAAGCCATTGCAGCAGCATGTTGGCACTATTTACTGAGGTCCTTGCCAAAATATGGAATCCTATGTAATAAAAGAGTGTTCCTTTACTAATAAACTCCTGCTATTCCACTTCCTGTTCCTCCAGCTTTAATCCAGCCTTCTTATGATCCAGTATCATATGAACTCTCCAGGGTCCTGCTGGTACTTGAGAGCTAGGTCCTATGGTGTCTTCTCAGTGTGATTCTTTACTCCCCTTAGCAGGTTCAGCATTTCCCCAGCTTAGATTGTGATTTAAACTTAATCACTGTTTTGGAAACCATGAAGGCATGTGAGTGTACATCCTGATTGGGATATTTCTTTTTTTGAGTAGTAGGGATCCCTGTGCTGTCTTCATGCAAGGGTGAAATACTAATTTCTAGCAGCAGGATTAGGCCAATGCTTCTGGTACAAAGGGTTTAATACCACTGGTTTTAAACCTAGTATTCCCCCAGAGGCATTTGACAATGCCTTCAGACATTTTTGATTGTCATAAATTAAGGAACAGGCTATTGGGTACTAGCATCTGGTAGGTAGATGCTAGGGATGCTGGTAAACATCCTGTAATGCACTGGACAGCTTCCCACAACAGAGAATGATCCAGTCCCAGGTGCTAAATGTGTACTAGTTAAATACTGTTTTAGAGGAGTTTAGGTGGCTTTGATTTGTTATCATGATGGATGTCCCTATAATTAACCTTGTAGTCCCACTACTTCCTAATCAGTTCTGTGACATAGCATATCTTATGGGACTTTTGGAGTTCTGCTATTCTTATGACTAAACTCTGAGCTGCTCCTCACCTTGCTCTAGCAACTGTCTCTCAACTGTAAGAGATGGACATCTGTTTATATGTTGCTAAGGAGGTCTTTTATCCTTTATGTTTACCTTTTCATTTCTGGTTAATCCTTTCCTTTGTTTTCCAAAGAGTCAAATATCCCTAGCAAAATCTGTTCAATTCCATGGTTCTTCTAATTACCGCTGTCTTCTCAGCATTCCTCAAGCACCTGACACATTACACCCACAAGAGCATTTCCTTCCACCAGAAGCCAACACAGTTCCCCCCAGGTGAAAGCTTTAGCAATTGTGCCACTGCCCATGCCACCAGTGATGGGAAACTCAATGCCCACTGGTTGGCAAGTGAGTCAGGTTCAGAAGCCCATGCAAACATCTGCCTTCTCAGACCCCTGATCCAAGTACCAGTCAGATTCCCCTAGGAGGGAAATCAGAAGAGTCTCCATTGCAGAGCAATGGAGATTTCTGTACAGATGATTTATTAGGGAGTGTCCATGAGATGAACACTAATGGAAGTTGGGAAGGAAGTAGGGTCAACAGAAGAAAAATCCTACTCTGGGTCAGGCACAGTCATCACAGTGGCCCCAGCTAATTTCCAGGGAGTTCTGAAGCTCAGATGTCCATGCAGAGTTGGCCAAATTCAAATGAAGGACTGGTTTGTTGTTTTCTGAATCATCCCATCAATGAATTCATGCTGCAGTACACTTTAGTGAAGGACAGAACTTGGGGAGGGCAGAAAGAATGTACTGAATGTGAACAGAAATCCTCTAGGTGGGCAACAGGTCCTTCAATCCAGAAGGAGACCTGAGTGGCCAGAAGAGTGTGTGCAGCAGCAGGTAGCCCACTCTGGCTGCATTCAGTAGAGTTTCTTGGCATCCGGGCTCTCTGCACTTCATGGAGCAAGACAGCAGAGGGGAGAATGAGGAGATTCCAGCAGATTTCCTCCTACACAGCTGGCAGCAAGTGTAGGGCCTCTTCTCTCTGATGGCAGGATACTGTGGCAGGCTATGGGATGGTATCAATTTCACCTGATGTGGAAGCTGAGAACTCAATCAACTCTCAGGCAGAGATTAGGAAAAATAACATTTAACATTCGTATACTGAGGAAATGTCATGTGTTTTACAGCTGTTTCCAGAATTTTTCTTAGCCTGGGACCTATCTTTGTTTAGAAAAATGTCTTGATCAACCACTTGGGGTAGTGGGTGGAACTCCAAGCTTACAAATATTCACACAGGACTGAATGACAAGAAATGGGCACTAAAGTCTGTTAAATGAAGTAAAACAGAGAGACAACTTTTCATTAATGAGAGGAAGGAGAATTGAAAAGAGAACTATAATTGATTAGGATACTTCCACTTAGTGATGAGAACCTGGTTCAGATAGAATTAAAAGGCAGTACCTTATATTCCCAGAAACAGCTGGTGCAGATGCTGGGCTACTGAAGACAGTGGCTCTGTCCTGTCCCGAAGGACCCGGGTTCTTTCTGGTTTTTTGTTTGTTTGTTTTGCCCAGCTGCTCATGGCTGAAGTTTCTTCATGGTGGCAAGACAGCTGTCCAGGAGCATAGAGCTTGTTTCTTAGATGCAAGGGAAGAAGCATCTCTCCTTCAAGACTCTTTCCTTTCGGAGGGGTGGGATTAGCCTAGGTCACAAGACTCACGCTGGACACACAGCCCTGCTCAGGACAACCTCTGTGCTGGATGTGGTCTGCTTTCCTTAAAGTCTCGGTATGCTGAGGAGGGGGAGACTCCTAACCAACATGGGACTCTCTTGATAGGGGTAAAAGAGGAATGCATATTGAATAGGCAACCAATCAGGTCCTCTACAGAAAAAGAGAAAGGAAGAGGAAAAAGCAAATTTGTTTGCAAATGAATAAAAGCTGGGAAGGTGAGGGTGAGAGGCCAGATAAAATCCCTAAAGTGTAGGATGCCAAAAAGATATTATAAGAACAATGTCTGATTTTCCACTTAGAGTTATTCGTGGTCAAATCGTGACCTCTGTCTATTTCTTCTCTCACATCTCTTGCAAAAAACTATTATCTTCATGAGGATTTTGTGGAAATAAGTTATTTTGGTTTTTATTTTATTTTTTTGTGCTTTTAATTTACACCTAATAATTGTGTATTTACAAGATGCAATGTGATCTTTTTATGGACATTGTAGAAGGTTTAAATCAAGTCAAGTAGATATCATCTCAGAATCTTCAAAATAAAATTATTATGCAATTTTAAAATATGGAATACCTTTCTCTTAACTGATTGGTATGTTGTGTGCAAGTGCTCACTAAAACTTATTCCTCCTGTCCAGCTTACACTTTGTACTTTTTGACAGACATCTCCACATTCCCCATGCCCCACATCCCCTCTGCTCCTCCTCCCTGGTAGGCACCATTCTACTCTCTCCTTGTAAGAGCTTGACTGTTTTTAGATTTCACACATAAGTAATACAAAATATAACAAATATTGGTGAAGTGTAGAGAAGGAATCCAGATAAACTGTTGGTGGGGATGGTAATTAGTAGAGTCATTTTGGAAAACAACCTTGAGGTTCCTCAATGAATTAAAAATAAAGTTACCAAATGATTCAGTAATCTTACTTCTGGGTATGTATCCAAAGAAATGAAATCAGAAGGTCAGAAAGACACCTGTAGTGTAGCTTAAGGTCTGGTATTGTGATGCCCTTGCTTCACTCTTCTTGCTAAGGATTGCTTTGGCTATCCTGGTTCTCTTATTTTTCCAAACGAATTTCATGATTGCCCTTTTTAGTTCTATGAAGAACGTCATTGGGACACTGCATTAAATCTAGATAACACTTTTGGTAACATGGACACATTGATAATATTATTTCTGTCTATCCAAGAGTATGGGAGATCTTTCTATCTTCTAAGATCTTCTTAAACTTCTTAGTGTTCTGTAGTTTTCATTGTAAAGGTCTTTCACCTCTTTTGTTAGATTGATTCCCAAGTACATTATTTTATTTTTTTGAGGCTATTGTGAATGGGGTAGTTTTCCTAATAGTAAAAAAACAGCATGGTATTGGAACCAAAATAGACATGTAGACCAATGGTACAAAACAGAAGACACAGACAAACCTACATAAATATGGTTATCTCATAGCAGACAAAGGTGCCAACAACATTGGAGAAAAGATAGCCTATTTAACAAATGGGGCTGGGAAAACTGGAAATTTGTATGTAATAAAAATAAATTAAACATCTATCTCACACCTGCACAAACATCAACTCAAAGTAGATCAAAGACACAGGCACTAGAACAGAGACCCTGCACCTAATAGAATAAAAAGAAGACTCAGATCTTCATCATATTGGCTTAGGGTCTCACTTCTTTAACAAGACTCCTAAAGCACAAGAAGAAAAATCAGGAATCAATAAATGGGATGGATTCAAACTAAAAGGTTTCTTGACAACAAAGGAAACAATCAGGAACATAAAGAGAGAGCCTATAGAATGGGAGAAAATCTTTACAACATGCACCTCAGATATAGCATTAATCTTCAGGATATATAAAGAACTCAAAAAAACTTAACACCAAAAAACCAAATAACCCAATCAATAAATGGACTAAGGAACTGAACAGACACTTCACAGAAGAAGAAATAAAATCAATCAACAAATATATGAAAAAATTTTCATCATCCCTGCAATTAGAGAAATGCAAATCAAAACTACACTGAGATTTCAACCCACTCCAGTCAGAATGGCAATTATCAAGAATACAAGCAATAAGAAGTGTTGTCAAGGATCTGGGGGGAAAGTTACATTCATATATTGCCGGTGGGACTGCAAATTGTTATGATCACTCTGAAGAGCAGTGTGGAGATTCCTGAGAACACTTGGAATGGAACCTCCATTTGACCCAGCCTTCCACTCCTCGGTTTATACCCAAAGGACTTAAAATCAGCATACTATAGTGATGCAGCCACATCAATGTTTATAGCAGCTCAATTCACAATAGCTAAAGTATGGAACCAACCTAGATGACCTTCAACAGATGAATGGATAAAGAGAATGTGGTACAAATACACAATGGAATATTACTCAGCCTTAAAGAGGAATGCAATTATGGCATTTTCGGTAAATGAATGGAATTAGAGAATATCATGCTAAGTGAAATTAGCCAATCCTGAAAAATCAAAGGCTGAATGTTTCCTATGATAAGTGGATGCTGATCCATAATGGGGGCTGGGTAGGGAAGAGTGAAGGAACTTTGGATTATGCAGTGGGGATTGAGGGGAAGGGTGAGGTGCTGGGGATAGGAAGGATGATAGAATGAGACAGACATTATTACCCTATATACATGTATGATTATACTACTGGAGTGACTCAGCACCATGCACACCCCAAGGAATGAGAAGTTATCCTCCATTTGTGAAAAGTATGCCAAAATGTATTCTTCCATGTATAACCAATTAGAACAAATTTTAAAAAGGCACCTGCACTCCCTTGTTCGTTATTCAAAAAGATCACAGATAAAGAATCAAAGTGTCCATCAATAGATTAACATATGAAGAAAATAAAGTGTACATACACAAAGGAATACTATACAATCTCAAAAAAGCAACAACATTAATCAACTTGAAGGACATCATGTCAAATGAAATAAGTCAATCACAGAGAAACAAAAACTGTATTATTTTGAAATATAAAATAAATGGTTATAGTGCAAAATGTTATGTGCATGTGTGAGCACATGTGCTTGTGTATGCATACACAAACACAACAACCCCCAAATTTTAAAAGTCATAAGACTTTGAGATTTATAATGAAACACACAAATAAATCACAGAACTCTTCCTGAAGCGTTTGATTTCCATAGGGCAAAGGATTCATGTTTGGGACAAATTCACTTAGATTTCAAAGCATAAGATATCCAGTTTTATCTAGATTATAACTAGAATGTGCCAGAAGCATGATCAATAAAAATGATATTTGGGGATACAAACAAGACTTCCAGAAATTTTTAATCTAATTGGGGAAGAAAAGTCACATACTCCTTTAAAAAATGCATTTTACATAGATTTCTATCTTAGTAGCAAATGAGTAGCATAGGTTAAAACAATTCAGAGGAATAAGACTGCCTCTGTAAAATAATGACTACTTAATGTCTGCTTTGTCTTTTCTAAAAACAATTTTGTTTGAGTCGGGGTCCACTATGTTGCCCAGGCTAGCCTTGAATGTGAGATTCTCCTGCCTTAGTCTCCTAAGTCTCCTAAGATTACAGACACATGCTTTCACATCTGCCTTCTAAAGATAATTTCTGTCCCCCCCCCCCCACATTGGACACAAGGAAACTGATGCCTGAAAATCTCTAAGGATGCTGCAAGTTGTGTTGTTTTTGGTTGGCTTTGCTGTTCCTAACATTCTGGGGGAGAATTCCTTTCATATCTTCCCTTTAGTTCAGTGTTTTCCATATTGTGCTTCTTGATACCTATGAAATGGTAGCATGTTTGAGAACTCCTTTTGCTTGTCAAACATTTTCTGTGGGCTAAATAATATGACTCAAATATAGTTACTATCTTACAAATGTTGTAGATGTTGTAATAAATAGAATGTCAATTTATTCAAACTGTTACTTCATACACAGAACCATAGTTTTCAAGGTTGTTTCTTAGGTCATGGGGTAGTAATAAGTTTATATAAAAAAATTACTGATTTGTCAAGTAGATAGATCTTTGTCTTAATAAGTATCACACAGTCAAATGTTCATGAACAGGGTGACTACATTGGTTCACATTTATGCCTGATATAAATATAACTAGTATTGTTTTTAAAACCTCAAGTAGGGAACTTAGTTTATCTTTTGCATTCCTGTAGAAAATTGTGTGTGTGCCTGTTTACATTTACACTAAAAAAGTAGAAACAGATGAAACATATTGAAGATATGTCAGATGAAACCACTGCTATGAAACTATTGTTGCTATGCTTTATATCTTTCTTAGGATTCTTCTTTTGGTAGAACAAAAGTTGGTCTGTTGGCATGTTGGTTAGATAAAAGAGTAGTATTTCCTCTGTTTTTCATGACAATACTCAAGTCTTAATTAAGTGCAGTGTGTAAGATCATGAAGATATTTCAAATTCTCTTTTCCTCTAAGCTTCAAAATACTTGAAATTCCCTGAAGGCAGTTTTTCCTCTATAACACAATCAGCCACATCACTATTTTTCCTACCCATAGATTAAATGCTATTTCATAATCAACATTGAAATTATTATTATTTTTTAATACATTTCTACCTACACCTATCATAGTTCTAGGTATTATGTAGGTACTCATTTTGTTATAGATGGAAGATTTAATTATTTAATATCTGCATTTCCAGATAATTCTCAACTTTCAGATAAATTCCCCTGTAGCATCATGGAGTTACATTTTCCAATTTTCAATTAAAAAAACTGAAAGACATCTTGTGTCAGTTCATGCTGTGACATGCAGGAATTGGTATATCATAATCAAGAAACTACCAAGATATCAGTTTATTATATTAATGTATCGGCCATTTTCTTTTTTTTAATTGTGCTACATAGTTTTACATGACAGTAGAATGCATTTGGATTCATGGTACACAAATGGAGTACAACTTTTCATTTCTCTGGTTGTACATGATATAGATTCACACTATTCATGTAATCATACATGAACATAGGGTAATGATGTTTGTCTCATTCCATTATCTTTCCTTCCCCCTCTCCCCTCCTCCCTCCCCTGTCCTCATTATCCTCTAAACAATCCAAATTTCCTCCATTCTTCCCTTGACCTCACCCCATTATGTATCATTATCCACTTATCAGAAAAACATTTGGTCTTTGGTTTTTTGGGATTGACTTATTTCACTTAGCATAATATTCTCCAACTCCATCCATTTATGTGAAAATGTCATAATTTTATTCTTCTTTTTTTTTTTTTTTTTTTTTTAGTTGTATTCACAGCTATGATTTATTATAGCACAAGGTTATAATGTAAAATCAGTAAAAGACATAGGGTACAAGTCCAGGGGAAACCACAATTTGGTCACATAGGCACCCTCTGCCTGGTATGTACCAAATTCTAGACTCCTAGAAACAAAGCAGATGTTCCGCATAAATCATATTATTTACACAAACAGTTTAGACAAAAGGAACCATCTCGTCAGTTAGGTAGTAGGAACCTCCTGAAAATTAAATTCCCTGATGCCTGCCTATCAAAGGCCAACCTTTGGAAGCAGACTTTTCAAGCCTTTCTTAAAATAGCAGTTTAGGCCTACTATGTTAATTCTTCCACACAAACTAAAATAGTGATAAATAGAAGATGGGTTTTGAGTTGATAAACTCCTGGATCTGCAAACCAAATATAATTGCCTGTAAAGATAATTACAAGGTTTGGGTTTGGGTTTTAACTCTAACTATGGTATCATTTTGATGTCTATTGAATAAAATAGGTGACCAGATTTTTGCTTAAAACAAGTCCTTGTTTGAAATGTTACAGCGTAGAATAGATTTTTAGCTTGGAATGCTGTATCAGAAAATAAATTGCATTCTGATGCTACTATTTTAGAAATACATTTGAAGTTGTCACTTCAGTAATTTTTCATACAGCATATGAAAGCTGATCTTCAAGCTACTAAAATAATTTTGGATACTTTAGTTTCGTCTTCATATTGTTTGGAATTTCAACTGATTGGATTTATTTGACCTGAAGATTTCAAGATCAAAATTAAAGAAAGAGAGGAAAAGAACTTTCATCTAAAAATTATGTGAGGTGGAATTTCCTTTCTTTCCATATCTTACCCTTATTCAGATGTGTGCTGTGAACATTTGCTTGGACCCTTGACATTAATGAGCACTGGGTACAGGCAATTTTAGTGTGGATTGTAGAGTCAGAGAGTGAATAAGACAAGTTTGCAGAAACTTACTACCATAAACATGTTTAATAATGCAATAACACATAAGTAAAATCAGTCTGGTAAGTGAATTGTTACTAACACAGAGGGAGCATTGCCACCTGAGGGACATTGGGTAAAGTCTGGAGAGGTATTTGGTTTTTGCAACTTATGGACAGGGGAATGTTGTGCTAATAGCATCTTGTAGAGAGAGGCCATAGTCAGCTAAACATCCTGTAATGCACAGGAAGGTGTCCACATCAAAAATCTAACCCCAAATTGTTAACAGTGCAGAAGCTTAGAAATTCCAGGGAAAGGGACAGAATATGAGCTGAATATTGAAACTGTGCATTAGAATTTAGGTCTCCCAATCATAGGAAAATTTATACCACTGAGTCCAGCTCCAGTGGAATGGATGAGGTCGTTTCCCAAATGGTGCCCACTTGGCCAACTGCAGAAAATATACCCACCTTAAAGAACCCTTATAGGTTTAGATGAGATGAATGTGGATATCCAGAAGGTTCCTCCTAACTCCCTACTCTAACAGGAGATCCAGACCTCTGGAAAACTAATCTGCATTTTCTAATCATTCCCAGTAATAAAGATAACATACCTGGACCCTTGGTTTAGGCTGCATTATCTTCTAACAAGCTCCTCAGAAACCCCTACAAATCAGTTTACCATATTTACCAAATTTACCACAGCCCTAGCAATGTCTTAGACTAAATTTGAAACTCCACTACATAAGAACAATAAGAAAACACACATACACAAATTATCAATTGCTTTCATGTGTAGGATGGGAAATAATATCTACCATAGACCCAGCACTCATCTTAAGAAATAAACCATCTCCAGTCAGTAGATGCGAATGTCATCCTCCTCCTTAACCATCCAGGATCCCTTGCCTTCTCCACAGAATGTCAGGCTCGCTTTGGTGTTAATCATCTACATTTTTTCAGTTTACATTTTTATTATATGTGCTCTTAAATAATATATGGCTTGGTATGGGTTTTGATCTTTATAAATAACAGGATATGGTCTTTTTTTTGGAACTTGCTCTTTTCACACAGAAATAATAATTTTGTGACCTTCTACATCTTCGTGAATTAATTTTATGAATACACATTAATTTTAATTAAAGTTATACTTTGCAAAAAATATAGCATAAATAATTGGCTCATGGCATATTGAAAATTATTTACACTGTTTTCAGTGCTTTACTGTCACAAATAATGTTGCCATGAGAATTTTCTGTCCTTGTCCAGGAAAATCCTGAGGGGTGGAGTGATAGGTATCAACGAGTGTATTTATTCAACTTGGCTAATTAATGTCACCAGAAGAAGGTAAGAATTTTTATTGTATTAATCCTTCTTAAGTTATTAACGTACTTTTTGTTTTCTAGCTTAACATATATGAAGTGTTAGGTTGTTTTGCTTCTTTCAATTGTTCCAATTAGTTAGACATGGCAGCAGAATGCATTTCGACTCATTGTACACAAATGGAGTGCAACTTCTTTTCATTTCTCTGGTTGTACATGATGCAGAGTCACACCATTCATGCAAGCATACATGCATTGCTTTAAACCTGTACCTCTCTTTTAACTAATGAGATTGAATATCTTTTTCTATGCTTACATTCAATTGCGTTTTAGTGAAATGCCTATTACTGGCTATTATCCATTTTAAATAATTTGAAAGAATTCTTTATGTGATCTAAACACTAACCCTTTCTTTATTTATAAGGATTTTATTGCCTTTTCAATTTAGGTATCTTTTGTTAGAAAGTAAATCTTAAAATTTTTGAGAGAATATATGGATTTTCTTAAAGTTCTTTAATAACCCCCTTTCCATTCTGGTTCTTAAAAGTATTTTCCAGATTATCTTGAAAATGTTTTAGCCTTGGAATAAGTTATCTCTCATTTTGTTGAATGGCATGTACCCCTCATGCATTTGTTATTTTATTCAATATCAGGAGAATTTGCCTTTTTCTCCTTCTTAGGTACTGGGAATTGAACCACTGGGCTATGTCTCCAGCCTGTTAAACTTTTTTTTTGAGACAGGGTCTCACTCAGTTCCTGAGGTTGACCTTGATTTATAATCCTTCTGCCTCAGCCTCCTAAGTGCTGGAATTACAGGTATGTGTCAATATGCCTGACTTACTATAATTTTAAGTATTTGTTATCAACCTTAATAAACATCATTGAGTTTCTTAAGTTCTGTCCCATTACATAAGTGATATTTATTAGGTAGATTATTGCTGCTAGCAATGGGTGTCATTACTTTGATTTCATCCACCATATTTTACAATGCAACTTCCCACAGTGTTGTTTTTTAATTTATGGGGACGGCATCCCTACTTAGAACCAAATTCTTTTATGGATGTCTTATATGGTGATAGAGGATCTCATACCAATACATTCAAACAGCTACCGTGAGTCAACTCATTGTGGTTATGCTTACACTTTCATTGTAACCACTATAACAATTTGTTTAAACCATGTCTCATCTAATAACAATTATTAGAGCCTCTCCTTAAGGAGAATTATGAATTTCACAATCAGTTCTGACTTTTCTGGTTTGGTATTTTATTGCAGGGAATGAGTCCAGACCTAGAGGAACAAGGTCATTTCTTTAAAACACAAAGCTCTTTCTTAACCTAAAAATTTTACTCTTCCTTACAAGAAGAATTTTTAAAAGATTCAATTAGTATATTTTCTAGAAAATGCCAGCTGTCCTGTCTTAATTTACCACTTCTACTTCCCTTCCAGGCATATACCAGCAAAGGGAAAGAGCTGGCCTAGAAGCTTCCTGTTGTCCTGGAAAGTACAGTTTGAGAAGCAGTGTTTGTGGGAAACCGTGATAGCTCAAGTCCAAGGATGTATCCAACTCTCCTCTACTACTTATGTGCAGGAACAAGGATGACAACAACAACAAATCAAATAACAAGTAACACATTCTCTTTCTAGACCTGCAGGCATTTAACTTGCATTTAGATCCAGAAGCCCTTCTTTAACTAATTCTGCTTTTATTGGCCAGTTCTTCTTTCATTATTTTTATAAAAACTAATCAATGTAAGCCCTTGTCTAGACAGCAGAATCAGCAAGTGTCCCTTCTCTGTGCCTGTCTTACATCCATAGGGCTGCTGCCATGTATTCTAATGGATGCATATTAAAACTTCCTACAGAATTTACTAGAACTGGGTAAAACAATTCATGAAAGATCATATATCTTCTGCTTTTTCACACCATATTTGTATTTATTATTCCTAGTTATTGTTTCATTTCTGGCCTCAATCCTCATTCATGTAGACTTTATAGCACAGTCCTAACTAGGGGGCTAATGATAGTTACATAGTGAAACATAACTCACATTCTTAACCCATCAGAAGGGAAAAAGGGATATCAGGTGTTCCCTTCTCTATCACCTGCATGAATCTCTGTTACTACTCTTTGATCTCTGAAGACCTAATTCAGTAAAAGTTGAGGAACTCTAGTATATTTCCTTCTTTTCCACCATTCTGTGTTTAATATCCCATTTCAACAGGCAAAGCAGGAGAGCAGGGAAGTGTTACTTATGTTATTTCTCCCAGGCCAGATGAAATAAACCTGGCAGGAGCAGATGTTAAATTGAAGCCTTTGAAAAGTTAACACTCACTTCCATAATTGAAACCTTAGGGAGGAAGGCTTGACACAATTGCCGGTGGACATGGAATACACATACGAATGTATATCCAGGGTCATTTGTTGCATACCCCCTCCAATGAAGCAAAGAAACCAATAGCTGGACAGTGGGGATGGGCAGGAAATGATCTGTCTAAAACAACAGAAAACTGCAAAGCAACCCAATCTCAGCTTTAGTTCCAAGAAACTCCACAGCCAGCCTGTCTCAGTGAGCCTATCGGAGGCATTTCATGCAGGAGAACCCCTATCAACTCACAGACACACCCCGTATCAAGTGAGCTTCCTTCTTGTAGATTCAAGGGATTTTTGGAATGTGTTCTTTCCAGTGTTTAACTATCTGACAAACACCCAGGCCATTCATCCAGAACAAAGCTGCTAAAAATAATGTGGTCTTCAAAAAGTTTCAGTTATTTTAGTTCTACCATATGAAAGTCAGTTGTGCCAGGGGAATGGGGTAGGTTGCAGAAAGGACAATGAAAGTGGCTGGAGACAATGTGTGAGCATATGGTTTACTGGGGAAAGCTGGTCAGTGACTGCTCTGGGAAGAGTTCACAAGTGACAGGCTGAACAGATCACACCCTGTCCCTCCAGGTGCTTCCTCTCCCTCACTGCGTTTGGTCCAGTGGCGGCCAACTAGACCTGTTCTTTCCACTGTACCCTCCATTCTGCACCTGTCCCTCAGTCAGAGGGGTTTTATGTTTCAGGCTCATGTCGTTTCAGAAGCAACAACATGAGCACTAGTTTGCTTGTGTACACAGCATCCCAAGGAGCAACTCTCTCAGCCTACAGGCAAGAAAATCCCTTTCTACAGATAACACTGCTTTGCCCTTGCTCCCAGAGTGCACAGGGCAAGGCCAGTATCCTTCAAAGTATATGCGTCTGGACTTTCTGGCCCAGGCTTGCTCTCATTGTTCCCTTAATTTGTCTAGATTTTGAGGAACAGAAAAGGAGCCATCAGGGACACAGTGTTTTATTGTCCCCCTTTTCTTTAGAAATGTTACAAATTCTGTAGTTACTCCATTAGCACTTAGTCCTTCTAGACTATTATGAAATCTTTGATGATGATATGGGGCAAGTTTGTTTTATACAACTCTTTTGGTTGGCTGCACAAAAAGTGCTCAGTGTGCCTAAATCAAAGCTTCATGTGTTTGTTGCTTTGGGGTATTTGTGTACTTAGGGTATTAAACATATATATCCCAGCTATAAGTTTCAAAAGCCTCCCCCACTAAAAAAAAAAAAAAATTGTTAGAATTCAGGACTATGAACTCAGGGATTATAATTATTGCTCCACCACTTTCTAGTTGCAAAATCTTGTGCAAACCATATGACTTCCTTATGATTCAATTTCCACATTTGTAAGTGAGAATAATTACCACTCTAGCTTTATTTTGATGAAAAGTACTATGACCTTGCCTGGCTTACAGTAAGATTTAAACACAATTAGCTGTAATTTTTCTAATCATTTCACTTGATTTGAATAACAATATGCATAATATAATAATGATACAGTATTTTAAGATGCAAGATACAATGAATCACTATTATCTTTTAAAAAAAAAAAAAACCTACTATGTCAAGGAAAACAGTCTTCCTCAAGAGAAAAGGAAGAATCAAGTTCACTCAAAATACATAGGTGAGTGAGCAAAAGTACAGAAAGAAGTGCAGGATAAAATCTAAGGACAGGATCATTCTCATCACATCCAAGATTTTATATTTGTGGTAACATGTTTCAATTAAAAAGTTTAATAGTGAACCTTCTTCAAAGAAAATATTTCTGAAAAACAATCATGCAGAACTTTTCCTGAGGAAGTAATTGCTCCCAATGTTTCTGGTACTGTGGGTGAGAATTGTGCTCAGAAGGTTTGCAAGTAGGTGCAGGTGGATCCCATGTGGAAATTTAGAAAGTGGGAGTGTAGAAGGAGAGAACTTGGAGATGGCAGTCCCACTTGTTCCAGGGCAGGAAAAATGGCATAAAAGTCAGAGGAGAGAGAAGAGAATCCAAGAAGCTGTTTCTTTACTTATATTTTTGGATATTCTTCATGTGTGTTTTACTAATTAATAAAAATGACCTGACTCTACCACCTCTTTTCCACCTTATCGTCATCTTTCAAACTCTGTCTTTTCTGGTTCCTTTCAGTTCCTGAGCATCCTTATTCTTTACTTCCTTTATCTCTTTTTTAAACTTCAGTTTTGGAGATCTATTTCTGTACCAAATCCTTTGAGTTATTTTGTGTTCTTGTGCTTCTTGCTGATATGAGACAAAAGTTGCACAGGAATATTCTCAGAGGTATAAGCCTCACTCTCCAAAAAGTATTTTGCTATTGTTGTTGTTGTTGGACCATACATCTTATTAGAACTTCACTAGGCAAGATCTATTTTAAATTATTCTATTAATTTAGAACCTAAAGTATTCTTTAGGCTTCAACATTGCATTCTGTCAGTTCTGTGTCTTGCATTCTTGATCTTTCTCTTTTCCTCTTTTATATACTTAGATCTACTTTTCCCCTGGAGGAGAAAACCTTCACAGAATTAGTGAGGCACTCCCAGCCAGGGTCCAGAGCTTTCAGACAGCATGGCGTGCTGTTACCTGGATCCCACAGTGCTTTCCCTCTGCCCAGGAGTAACTGAAAGACCTGCGTGTGCTCTAACTCTCCTGCTGCCACCCGCAGGCACCTGGAGGAATGGAGAAACAGCTGATGACAGGCTTCCCCTTCCCAGGTAAAGGCAGTGGCAAGAATTGTCCTCCTAATACATATGCAGAGCAGAAAGGGAATATGTTTATGTGGGATTTGAAACTTAGGTGTTTTTCCCCTTTCTCATCAACCAGTGGATGGAAGTATTGGGGTCAAGGTCAGAACAGCCTCCTCCTTTCCTCTTTCATGAAAGAGAAGAGATGCATTTGATTAACAAAGTATCCTCAAACATACATTAGCTTCTTTGAAAGATAAATAGAAAGTAAACTGTTAATTGGTCCCTTTCACAGGAGAAACCATTTCTAACTCTAACACTTGCTTTCTTTGAAGCTGGCACAGTATTTAGGAAAAAAATCGTGAAAAAATATCATCACTACACACACACACACACACACACACATACACACACACGTCTCTCACAACTCAGAAATAAGTTTTTCTTAAAACTAAGCAATACTTTACTGGTATATTTATGACTATTTACCTAACCTTTTTTAAAATTTTAATTGGAGAGACTCTAGGAATCTTGGCAAAGTATTCAAGAGCCCTTTATTAAGTGGTCTTTCCAACTTCTTTGACAAAAGTTCTCAATGTTACCAAACCACATTGGCTTGTTGGCTTTCTTTTTCATTCAGTGTTTTTCATAGTATGTTCTTCTTGCCTTTGCCAATTACTGTTTGTTATTCAGAATCAAATTCCCCTTTCCTGATCCCTTTAACTAAATGTAATCTGTCCTTTCTATTGTTAGAGAACTTCTAGTCCTTAGAACTTCATAGCACATTGCTATAATGCAAGAAAATGCAAATGTTGGTGCAGCGCTTATAAAGTGCCACTTCCTAGGCCCCAGTCTCATGAATTTGTTAATATCAACGTTATGTTCTGTATATTTGTCTGTTAATTAAGGATGTGTGTTTTCGTTTCCCTATTTAATTCCATGGTATTGAAGAACAGGAATTATATTTCACACCATTCACTTCACACAGTGCCTTAATTTTAAAGAATATTAATGCATTAATTTATGTATTTTTCCTCAAACACATCAAAATCAATTTTATTGTGCTGAGTACAGTATTAGGAAGAAAGGTGGCTGACAAAGTTACTGGGACAAGAAAAATAAAATATGACAGCTGTTCTTTTTTTTTTTCTTTTAATCATTGAAAGAGGGGTAGAAGAAGGTTCAAACCAATGCTTATCATTAAATATTGATTGACTTGGGGCCAAGTATTCTCCTAATATTTTGGTACACTTTCATTTAGGGGACACGTAGAATTCTTTATTTTCTGTCATCCATTGTGGTAAAAGTGAATACTGAGAATCGAAACCTAAAAATTATAAGGATGCCGTAGGACATCTTGTTGAACGGAAACCAATTTTCCTGGTGAGAAACTTGGTTTCATTTTTTATTTTATAAATGTTGGCTTAATACTGATTATGTGTCATGGAAAAGCCCCACAACATTCGCTACATCAAATGCTGTGAAAATTATCCAGCTCATATTATACCTCTAAGCGCTTCACCAAAATGTAATAATTTCCTGAAACATAAAAGAAACTTTTCCCCGTCTTTATTTTTTGTCAAGTGAGAGGACTGGGTTTGTACTTTAATTCTGCATTCAAAACAGTGAAGAAGCAGTGAAACCACTTTATTTCTTCTTACTGGAAGTGAAGTTGGGTGGCTGTGGGGGGGTGGTGAACTGTGAGCTCTGAAATTTCTGCCCCTAGGATCACTGGTTCCAGCTTCCTGGGTATCAATGGAGGTAAACCATCTTTGTGATGCCCAGAGAGGATGAGAATCCAAACCACTGACTTAAAGAACCAGAAAATCCAATTTCCAGAAGTTCAATGCATATATTTCCTTGGTCTGGAAGGAATTTTTGTAGATACTCTATAAAAATATCTGTAAATTCTCTTCCAGGAAAGATGGCTTCTTAACCTCTGTATAGCAAATAGGAGCCTTTTATGCTATTCCTGGACCTGTTTCTTCCAGCAATTGCCACATGTAGATTGCTTTCCTACCTAAAGCTCATCAGGATGCCCTCAAGAGATGTGGGCTAATGGAAATGAACTGCAAACAAGAGGCATTTTACAAACAACATGTCTGCCCAAGTCTCTGATATTCCCTCTCCAGAAGTTAAGGGCTTTGAATTTCTTGAGCTTTTTTAATGTTTAACTCTCTTGGGCAGAGACGCTCTTTTGTTGAGATTTCTGGATGAAATCTCCAGACTCCTTGTTTCTTATCATGGTTCAATTCACACATTGCACCTTAAAAGAGTTCAGGTCCACCTACTGTACTTTGGGTCAGATTGGACCTTGTATTGCCTTCCTCCGAGAGTGCTCCACTTTGTTTTTTTTCCTTGCTTTTTTGTCTTCACAAGAAAGTTCTAAGCCTTTCAGCCACCTTCCTAGCAGATTGCCTGAGGCCTTATATCCCTGATACCATCTGTAGGTTGAAAGTATGATGATAAAAGTCTTTGTTTCGTATTGAAGGGGTTAGATTCCAGGGGTTTCTTTTTCCAAGATTGATGGTCTGTACAAGAGATTTTTTTTTCCTCCTTTTAAAAATGTTACTCTTTTCTTTCTCCATCTCATTTTCTTCTCTTCCTTCATCTCTAACCCCCCCCCCGGCCTTTTTGTGAGATTTGGAACAAATGATCATTTTTGATATTTCTTTTAAGATATCAGGATCATCCCATAATTCTTCGATTTTCTGAATACATGTAATTTCTATCCATATTCATATATAACACACCACTCTTGTCCTTTGCCCATATGCCTAGGACCTGTTCCTTTCCTAAGAATACCATCTGATGGTCACATTCCTTTACTCACTTCAATGTTGCCAATATCCATTTGCCAAAATGATGGTTCCTATTCCATCATAGTCACCTCATTTTTTTTGCCAATGATTGCTTTGGAAATGCATGTGACCCAGTATTGACCTACAAGATTTTGTAAGTCCAGTGGGTGCTTTGGGCATTGCAAAATTTTGCAGAATATTTTTTTTCTCCCTTAGAAATCTAACATTCTTAAAGTCTTCATAATTTTTATTCACAAAATTTGTTCAGGAAAAGTGTCTAATTTGCTTAATTGCTTAAATGTGAAGTAATAGCTACACAGCTTATTGCTAATATTTCACAACTCTCTATATTTTTAGCAGTATAGTCCCTTCTTTAAAAATATCCTTTAACCTGTACCCAGAGGTAAAATCATTAGGTTGAAACTTGATAACTTCTGTCTAAGGTTTCCAAATAGTTTATACTGACTTCCACTGACAGTCAGTGGAAGCATCAGGCATTACCTGTTTTTGCTAATTTGTCTGATATGGCTTTTCTTTGATTTTTAGCTAGCTAGAACACTTTTTTTCCTTCACACACTTATAGTAATATTTCTCTTTGGACATTTTTTATCTATTTTCTTTCTGTCAATTATTTATGGGTTTTTAATTTTCTTTTTAAAATAAATATTTGGAAGCTTTTCATATTGCATAGTTATTAGTATTTGCCTTATTTGCTGAAACTATTTTCTTTCCTATTTGGGCTACCTTATTTTGACTACAGAAGTTTGAAACTTTAATGTCATTAAATTTGTTTATTTTTCCTTCATGATCTCTTTTGCTATTTTTTTAGTGTAGAGGGTCCTCTCTCAAATCCCCCAAATCTAATGAATATTAAATTCCTCATCTGATATTTCTAACATTTTATTGTCATATTTTATTATTTTATCTATCTTGAATTCCATTTGACCAATATTCAGAATTACAGGCCTTGATTTATTTTTCTTTCCAAAATGCTAGCCAGTCATTCAACTTCCATTTACTGAATAATCCTTTGCTTCCCTGCTGCTTTGATAAAATAAATCTTACATATAATAAAGTGTTTGGAGGACTCTCTTCTGCTCCATTTAGCTTTGCTTTGTAGTTTGCAAGACATTTTAACATACATTATCTCATTTCATCCTTCCCACCCCACACCCCACACCCCCTGCTGCTTCTCCTGCAACACAAACATCCAGCAATGGGACTTGTCCCATCCCTGTTTTATAAATGGAAAACAAAACCTTGAAAGGTAAACCCACTCATTAGCTAATCCTCCCAGCCATTCAGTACTGGGAAATGGAAAGTTCCAGTGTTTATTTACCCAGTGCCCTGGGACACCTCATCCCTGCACTGGGGAAAACACTGGTCACCATTCGTATTGGCTTCAGGGTCATCTGGAAACCTTTCTTTGAGATCCCTTAAACTGCAAATCCTTTTGTGCACAAGCCCACCTTTCACCATACTCTGGGAGCTTCTGCTCCAACAGCAGAGGGGAACAACCGTCTGTCTGGCTTCCCAGTCTGTATATATTTGGCACTGACTGAGAACTCTGCTTTCTGTCACTGCATTTGTGCAGTGACACATATTCTCCGGTGATTAGATTAACGCTGGCAAAGCCAATATGAAAAACCCACACAGATTACCACTGTCACCCGCAGTAATTACATTTATTCATTTCCATTTAGCCAAGTTTTTACAAGCCGAGCAAGGGGCCAAATAAGCAATAAACACAGAGGCAAGAAATTAAAATGCTGATCTGTTTGCTGTGAAAACAATCAAACTATCATCTTTCTTTAGGCACCTCATTCATCATCGGAGAGGGCCACACTGGTGAAATGGAGGTTGGGAGCCTAATGTTATTACATGTAAATTCACTAACATGAAATTACTGCCTCTGATGTGATTTTACTAATAAATTAGTTCATTTCTACCTTTTCGCTAGAGACTTTAGGGACCGTGGAGAATTGTACATGTGTCTCCTAATCTTGCCTGCTTTATTTCAGGCTGGCTAGCTGTTAAATTTCTATTTCTTTTCACTCCCTCCCATCTGATTCTTCAGTTTCCTTGCTATGCCTTATTGGATAAACATGCCGTACAATTTGTTGTCTTCACATGTAGTTTGAAAATAAGCAGCTTAAGGACAAATTCTCTTTCGCAGGCAATGAGAACGGCATGGGGAAGCATTATGAATATAATGGTTCTCGCAGCTAGTTGGCAGCTATTATTAATTCATTGCTGGGTGTGGTGGTTTTTCTCATTTCTGTATAAATTTTCAATTTGAAAACGGAATGAAGCCAAACTTTGCTATGTCAAGTAGCTATTGAAGCAAGGAAATCAATCTGCAAGCAACTCCCTCGACTTGCAAGTCCCTCTGCTGTGTCTTCAAAGTAGCAAAGACTGCACAGTAGAGGAGCAGGCGATGGCTCACAGATGACAGATGCACCCTCTACTCAGACGCCTCCCTCCCTGGGACTTGCACGGTGCTTCTCTTGCTTACTGTTAATGGCCCATGCCTGCACATAGAATAGTTCATTTGTTTTTTAAAGTTTTCATCTGCCCTGCTGTTTATCCCAACCCCAACCTCGCAATCCATTTTTACAAGATTACAAATACTTTCTATGAACACAAATCCACCAATGAAGGAGTGGGGATGAGATGAGACCTGGGGAGGGCAGAGAGACCTATCATTGGGAGAAAGCTCTCCTGGTCCCAACACTCCTCCATCTGTCTATAGATTGATGATTCTAGGAGAGGTGGCCCAATGTTAAGCCCTGAAGGGGACACAAAATATGCACAATAGTATGTTCATGCTCGGTACCGCAGAAACGTGTTGAAAAAGTTTCTTTGATGCACTGGTGCAGTGAAAATCAAAGGCATGGAGATGATAGGCATTATACACTATGAAGTAGACTCAGTTCACACATGGTCATTGGATAAAGTTCCCTCATCCCTATAAATGGAGATATTAAGGAAATTAACCAATATAAAAAAAGAAATAACTAACTTCCATACTCCTTTATTCCATACTCTTTAATTCCATTCATTAATGAGTAAAATACATAGCATATCCATTTGAAACAATTCCATTGCATACATATCTATTGACCAACTATTGGTACAGAACCCAAAACTAAATGCTATCAAAAGACAGAAGCAAATACTCTTGCTTTTCAGGATTTACAGTAAATTCAGTTTTTTTGTTTTTTTTGTTTTTTTTTTTTTTTCAGTTCCTGAGGTTACTCACATCTCATTGTGCACCCATAGACTATTGTACTTTTCTCATAATTCTTACCACACAGTTTGTCATTTTGTTTTGTTTTATTGTTTCCCTAATATCTGTCTTCCCAGTTTGAATATCTTCATTAGAGCAGGGACTTTTGAAATAGCTTAGATCTGGATTGTCCTCTAAAAACCCGTGTGGTAAGGGTTTGAAATTCAGCTTTGTTCTATTGGAAAGTGCTGGAAACTTAAAGAGGTGAAGCCAAGTGGAAGGTTTTAGGTAATTGGGGGCATGTCTTTAAAGGGCACTATGGGACTCTGGTCTCTTCCTCTTTCATCCTTTTTTACATCCATGAGGTGATCATGAAGTGCTGGATGTGGTGCATGCATTCCCTACCAGAATGTGCTGCCTTGCCACTGGCCCAACAACACAGGGGCCACTTAACCATGGATTGAAACCTATAGAAACATGAGCCCAAATAAACTTTTCCTTGGTTATCTCAAGTATTTGTTAAAGAAAAGCTGACTGACATGGACTCAGGTTTTCTCACCATTCTCACAATTTTCATTTAGTACACATGAAGTGTGCAATACATATTGAATAAATGAATGGACAATTGAATTATATAGTCCTGTAGAAACAGAAATAGGGTAGAAGTCATTTTGAATTGGTATTGTTCCAAGACAAATTTTTCAACAAACATAGTCAAGAGTGTGTATTACATGTAAGGTCTGAGGACCTTGAACTGAACAAGATAGAATACTTCCCTCCTGAGCTTAGGTTTCGTACCGAGTGGGTAAAAGAGGGAGTTTGTTTCAAATCATGAATTTGTTGTTTTTATATACACCCTTCTTCAGATGTTGATCTTATTGTTTAGGACCAATAATTTTGTCCGACTTTTGTCCATTTTAACTTTCTTGGTGCAGTACTATATATAAAATATATATATGTTATATCATATATATGTGTGTGTGTATGTGTATGTATATAATTGCTTATATATATGATATATGCTTGTATGAGACACTGGCTTATAAGTGACATATATTTCCTTATGTGTGATATATCTGATATATATGAGATATAGCATGTATATGTTTATCATACATGTATGTATATGTGTATACACATCTATGTATATATTCTGCAGTTAACCAAGGCTCTTAACAGTCACCGTAGCATCACACACTTTCTTCCTTTACCCTATGCCATACTTTGTCCCACTTTGATTCTTCCACACTGAATGGCTTTGAAAGTTCCTTCCTTTCTATCTAGCTAACACCCTTGCTTTTGTGGACTTACCATCCGAGATGTGGATGTTACCAGGTCTGACAGTGGAACCCACTGGGATCCCTGCTGCCCTTCCATCTGCTGGACATACCGCAACCTTTCCCCTCTCCTCACCTTTGTTGGTCTTTCTCCTTGCTCCATTCCTTCCCCTCTCTGAATTCTCTCACATCAATGTCTTCTTTATGTATCACCCTCTTCATCAAGGAATCTAGACCCAAGCACCAAATAACTTTGCACAGCTCTAGGTTGCTAGTTTTTTCCAGAAAATAATCATATTCTGCTCGGGATAATCCTGCTTTAACATTTACATCATTAATTTTTCCTAGAGTTCCTTAAACTTCATGTTTTATTTCCCCAATCAGAACCTCATCTCTCCTGGGAAAATATTTTTGCATTATCTACAGTGGCTGCTATAGTACTTTACTTATGATAAGCACTCAATGAATGTCTATCAAATGAATAAATATGAATGAATGAATTCTGAAGATTTCCAGTGGAAACTGTCAATTGAATTGATATTATTCTATTTACTACTACATCAAGGACCACAGTGCTTGATCTTCATTTTCTCTGATTCAAAATAAAATGTGAAAGGAAGAATCAGTACTGTACTTATTAAGTTCTCTGAAGTATCCAAGATGAAGAGAAAAGGTGAATGGACACAGATATGATAACCTGCATTTTAAGACCCCTGCAAACAGAGAGTTAGAAAATAAGTTTTCTTATTTCTAAACTTATTAGAATCTCTAAACTTATTTTCTATAATTAGTTTCTATAATTAGTTTCTATAATTTATTGTATAAATAATTATACAATCCAAACCATTGTATTAATGTAAAAGTCTAACATTGCTTTAGAAAATATTATGTTTTTATTATGATAAAAATGTTCATAAAATTTGCCATCTTATCCATTTTTAATATTCATTGGCATTAAGTATATTCATATTGATGTGCAACCATCCCCATTATCCATCTCCAGAGCTTTTTCATTATTCCAAACTGAACCCATAACACCCTACCCTTCCCCCAGAAGATATTGCTTTAAATCATCACAATATTGGCACTATTTGAAATGAGTGTTTAATCCTTTACTTAGATTCAAATCAATAGCATATCAATCACAAATAATGTGATTTAATTGAAAACTGTATATTTCCTCAGAGAGGAATTACTACATATTGAAAAAGGACAATTCATGTAAACTTAGAAACAGCTCACACAAAGAAATAGAATCTATTTCTTGTATTTAGCACATGCTTTCTTCATCACTTAATCAGTTTTAAGGATTCAAAGGACAGAAATTTTAGCAGTGGTAGTAACCTATGCACCAATTTCTCAGAATTCCATAGATTTTGAGAAATAAAGACAAAGTATGACATACCTGCAAGTTGTGGTGTATTTTAGGATGGCATATTTTGGTTTTCTTCAGCAGAATCAAATTAAAGGCATAAGATGAGAGTTCCATACGTTTTCATCCCCCAAATTCCCTCTATTATCAAAGAATGTAGTATAATTCCCCTATTCTTCTGAAATACGCTTCTAAGTACGAGTTGCTTCATTCCCACAACTTTCTTTCTAATTCATAGCTTTCTCAGTTAATCATGAATAACACTAAGTGTATTTAGAAGTCTTTCACATGATAGTAAATAAAGGTATGGTTTAGTGTTGGTTTAATAACATAGTGTTATCTTGCTCAACACTGTAATTTCCATGTTCTTATTGATTGTAATTTATAACATCATTAGCTTTCTAAACTGCCATTAACTAATGATGGACTCTGTGGGCTTAACAGCTCTTTGAAATCAGTTACTGACAAGTTGGCCCCAGAAGCATTTATCAAAAGGGTAATGGATCCCTATTGGAGTGACAATAAATTAGGTTATGCTCTTATCGAATTAAACAATGGATGAAGGAAAATTAGCTATCAATAAACATCTATAAAGCCTCCCCGATTATTCCCAGTCAATTATATCAATTAGAGATCAAACAGGGAACCCCTGCAGTAAGTTAAATAGGACTAACCAGAGCCCAAAGAGGCTAAATAATGCTACAAAACGGGACACCGGGGGCAGCTGCAGAAGAGGTAATCATTGCCGCCATTGACAAAAGGGCTGCTTTATTAGAACACAGGGTACTGCCTGGAGGCTTGCTTCTGGCTCCAGGACAAAGATTCCCTAATAAAGGCAAAAAGAGGGAGAGGGAGGAGACTTGGGACAGGAGGAAGAACAAGAGAAAGAAAAGAGAGTGGTAGGAGGCAGTGCCCACCTGGCATGAAACCAGATAGTGCAAGATGCTTTGTGCATGTGCAGCCTCCTTCTTTACTAGTACAACAAAATTAAACCTCTTGGCTCATAAGGATCATCTGCCAAGTGAAACTTTTTGTGGGGCAATTATCATCTTTAATGAGTCTCAATCTTACATACATACATATGGGCATGTGTGTATACACAAGCATGAAATATAGATAGATATGATATAATACACAAGGTTCATAGGTAGATATCTGGGGAAGTAGAGAGGATGTAGAGTCAACTCTATTTTGTGGGAGAAGTGTTCTGACAAGCTTGTGCTGTTTTCATAAGGTTTCTTCATTAAAATGTAAGGAATCTTCAGGAAAATGAGACAAAATATGCTTTCAAGTGACTGGAGATCATCGATGAGATGAAAGGGGAAAACATGGTAGGTTTTCTTAATGGTTAAATTTTAATTCCCATAAGCTTTACACACAGTCAACTCCCAATAAACACCTGTTGTTTAAATTTGACAAAAGGCCTGAATTATACATATTGGTAAAAGGAAATCATGAAGCACAAAATAGTGTACTAGCCATCTGAGACTGAGTCCAAAGCTGTCCTGACATATGTGCCTTCTTGATCTTTCTGACATGCTTTATAAGGGATGTATATCTTTTTACTTCATGCCTTCGAATTTTATGGACATTTATCATGTGTTTCAGAGAGATCCCACTTTATTGTTCTCCATGAGAAATTGCTCACTGGGAACAGCTGCTAATTCTTTGTCTCTGCTCATTTTTCACCCTTCTAGGAACCCAACTGTATACTCTTCTAAGTACCTTAAATTACCTATTCCCACTTGTGAACCTGACCACGTTCTGTTGGGTTTGGTGTCTGATGAAGCTGAAAAGGACAGGTCTGGGGAACACAGCATGTTAAGGCACGGTTGTGGCACCAGACAGAACTACTCATCAGCTTTGCTTTTCATCAGTTCCCTTAAGTTCTCTGTTTCCTCCTCAGTAAAATGGAAACAATAAATCTGACCTCTCAAGAGCTGTTGTAAAGATTGGAGGTGATGCTTGTATCATGTCTGTGGCTGCTTTAACCTTCCCACAGGTTCATTTAGTTTTGAGTTTTGGGGGGCGCCTCAACTTTGAAATGGGCAGACAACCCCTGATATCTTGCAGGTCTCTTGTAGGACACAAAAACAATAGTTAATTTGAAAAATACTGTGTTAGCAATAAAGCATTAGCAACTGTTAACTACTATAGAAATCATAAAACCATTACAGCTATCTACCTTTGACTTCAATAAGAGACGTGTTGATTCTCAGTGATGTCTTTCAGAAACAAACCATTTTATAGGTAACTGAGATAGAAATCACTCCTTTCCCATGTCAACATTTATCAAAGACCCTTAGTCACTTATTTCTACCTTAGTAATTTATTCTCTTCTGTGCCCTGATGGTGCACATACATGGAAGTACCTTAACTTGGTGCTAAACTCTGAGAACCATGGGGCTACTATTATACTCACAGAATTGCATGGCTTCTAATTCTTTAGTCTGTATGATCTATTCAGGTCTAATTTTCAATACTTAGTTCTGACCAAAAAGAGACCATGATTCCTCCTGCAGCAATGATCATTTGTTCCAATCCTTTTTTAAACATTTTGATTTGGTTGTATAAGAATATCTGAACTGTTACAGAGCTTCAGGCCAGGATCATATCTGAACAGGGATATTGACAATGGTTCCTGAGCAAACAGAGGTATCTTCTAGATAGTTTGATTTTAACAAACGAAGATGCCTAAATGTGTCATTTCTATTTGGTTAAACATCTCATTTTTTTGCCAGTTAAAGACAAAATTGAGGAAAATACCCTTGACTACATATGATGAATTTCCAAATGTAGACAAATGCCAGTTACTCAAATTCTCCTAAAGAAAATGAGACTCATTTAATATTGTAGCTCAGGAAAATGTGGGCTTTATTTTAAATATCTAAAAAGAAGTCTCAACATGTTGTTACCCCTTCTAGTGTAAAGGGTACTTAATGGTTTGGGTTTGTCTGGGATTAATAAATCAGAAAAACTAAATCCCAGTGTTGGTGCTGTGACATATTTGTTGGCAAATGCTCTGATGCTATGGTCTTTCCCAAAATCTTTCCCAAGTATGGCAGTTAGGACTGAGTGTGTGTCTCCTAAGCCTTCATTTCCTGACATGCAAAAAGAAGATAATATTTAAATCATAGGATTGATGTAGCAATTAAAAAAGAAAACAGATAAAGCTTCCTGACAGCACTGAGAACATTGCAAAGTCTCCGTCAGTTAGGGTAAAGTGTATCTAATGCAATTTTTAGGAATTTGTCAAACTTCTGCCACGTGTTAAGAACTTGACTTACATAATTTTCTTTTGTAAACTCTGAGCCTTTATTTTCTCTGCAATAAAATGGCTATGGCAGTACTCACTTCCAGGGGTGGTTTCAATGCTAACTTATAAGCAATGATGCATAGCTTGTAAGTAGTAGAACTAATATTTAAACTCATGCTGGTCTGACCAAAACCCATGCTCCCTCCATGATCCCTGATATTTTCCAGCAGCGTATCGAGCAACATATCTTTTATTTGTTAATTTTTTTTACATAGTCTTTAGTTTTATTAAAACTTGAGCTAATTGCTTAAAGTTACTTCATAGATATTAACTCAAAGGAAATGTCAAGTATTCTTAAGAGAAATTGGAGGAGGGATGTTTCTCTTTGATTCTATTGCATTTTCAAAATGAGGAACTATGCTTTCCTGTGCATAACAGAACCACACTTATGCAACATTTTGTGTCTATGAATGGTACAATACAAGACTTTTCTGCTAATAATCATCAAACGCATGCATGAAATCTCACAACTGGAGAAATAAGTTGTGCAAAGTATAGCCCTTTCTGAACAAGTTGGTAGTTTAATAATTGCGGAAATATTTCTGATCTGAGGACATGCTGATCTCGGAGGATGTGAGTATATCTTGCACACCTAGGAGTAGATGTGCAAGTACACACATATATTCACACTAAGAACATTTTGTCTATTTATTAGAATTATTTTTACAAACTTTGTACCATTTTATGCAAAGTAGAAAGAGAAGATGTACCTGGAGAGAAGTAGAAGGTGAGAATCATAAACAAAGTTCTGACCTGAATTTGAGAATTTTACAAGGGAGAAAGAATGAACATACATTGAATAAAGGTAGAAAATTCAAAGCATATTATCAATACAGACAGGATTATAGGGCAGTAGTGAAATTTAAATGGGTTATGGAAAGGATTAGAAAACATAGCTGTGCTATATCAGCTTGAATCCATCTGCCAGTGATGCATTTTGGGGCAATATGACCTCCTCAATGCAAATCTCATTAATCTGAGAAGTCATGTGTAGATGTCAATTGACCATATTCTCTGCCTCTTTTCCAAACCATATTCTTTGGCTACTCTTAAAAGAAGAGAGGAATGATAGGAATAGTTTACTGAATTCCTACTGGTCCTCAAATCTAATATCCTTCCTGAATTTTTCCACTTAGTCCTTAAGTATGTAAAACTTTGCCTGGTATATGTATGATCAGACAGAACAACCTTTAAAACATACAAAAGTAAAAAAAAAAAAATACAGTTAACACAAATGCTTCTGAAAGCACAAATATGCATTTAAAACATTTGTGGTTCCACATTACAAAATGCATATTAATGTTAGCAGTAGACAAAATAATACCCAATAAAATGCAGATTTTAATTCAACAAAATGTCTAAAATTAGAGAGTTAAATTAGCTATAGTAGTTAACATTTATAAATTAGCTTCACTGAAGCTACACAAGATTTCTGAAAGAAACATTAGCAGTTGAACATGCATTTATCACTCTGAAATAGAGACACCCTACCACATTGCTTTTGAAATCATCCGGGTGGCCTTGAATGAATTTGTGGTAGTTTCATTAAAGGCTTGATTGTATAATTTGGTCTGTGATTTCAATTTGTTCAACTGGCCACATTAAAGAAAATTAATTTCTCCCTGGCTTAAAATTTCTGCCTAGAGTTCCCACATTAACACTTCGGATTTCTGTTAAAAAAATTTCTACCTTTGATACATAAACCTTTTTCCCAGACTTGTTCAACACATTTTTATTGAATACTATCAAGTGGCAGATACTATTCTAGGTCCTGAGGATAGAGCATTGAATAAAGCAACAATTCCTGAATATATAAAGTTTTTTTTTTTTTTCTACTTGGAGGATATCAATGATAACAATGATAAAGAAGAAAGTATAGATGGTATCAGGCTTTTAAGAATGCAAGAAGAAAAATAAATCAGGGCTGTGAAATAGGAAGCATGCAGTCTTTGAAAAGGAGAGGTAGTGTTGAAAAATTAGATGAAAGTCAGGGAAGTGCTCCCTCAGGTGACACTTACGTCAAGAAATGAAGTGAAGGAGGGAGCCATTTAGATATCCAGTGAAATGGATGTGAGAATAAACAGCAAATGCAAAGGCCCAGAGGCAAAACTGCATCTTGTTATGGTTTAGATGTGAGGTGTCCCCCTAAAGCTCATGTGTGAAGCAAATGAATGAAAGTTTAGAGGTGAAATGATTGGGTCATGAGAGTCTTAACCGAATGAGTGCATTAGTCACCTGGTAGAGAATAAATGTATGGTAACAGTAGGCAGGAAAGGTGTGACTGGAGGAGGAAGGACATTGGTGAAGGCATACCTTTGGGGTATATATATTTTGTTCTTGGCAAGCAGAGCTCTCTCTGCTTCCTGATCAATCACCGTGTCCTGAGCTACTTTCCTTCATCACACTCTTCTGCCATGATGTTTGGCCTCATCTTGGGCCCAGAGAAGTGGAGCCAGCTTTCTATGGTCTGAGACTTCTGAAACCATGAACACCTAATAAACTTTTCCTCCTCTAAAGTTGTTGTCAGATCTTTTAGTCGCAGTAGAAGCAGACTCAAATATTTCTCGAGTGGTTAAGGGTTATAAAAAGGAGGCTTGAGTGGAGTGAATGAGTGGAGAGGAAAAGAGCAGGTAGGATCACAGTGGCCTTGGTGAGAACTATGGCTTTTACTCATGTGGGATAAAAGAAGTTAAAGGCTTTAGACAGAGAGACACATGCACTAAGAATGTCTCAGTCTTTTGAACTAAGACTAGTCCTGGCTCAGGGCTAGATGAGTGAAGTTATGTTCATAAAAACAAATTGGGGGCCCTAAATATGATAAGGTGCAGCAGGGTTGAGGGTGGAACCTTGCTGATCTCTTCATTCAGCACTGACACGTGCCCACTTGTCCCCTGCATAATCCCACAACTACAGATAAAGTCAAGCAGCAAAAAGTCCTTTTAAACCACCATTCAGATTCCACTAAATCCAAACATTTTATTGAAATAAACTTTTATAAAAGAACACAGAACTGCAAATGACCCCCCAAGGCTACAAGTCCTAAGAATAAAAGTCTTTTGGTAAATCCCTTGATTTTTAGGCCCCACACATGTGTGTCTTCCCATCAGTAGCGTCTTTGCAAATGGGAACATATTACTAGCGCATGAAAGCGTTTTAACTATCCAGCTTGCTCTTCACCCAGGAGGCACATAACCATAAAAAGAATAAAATACATATTTGTTAATATTCACCGGTTATAAATTGTTGCTATCTTAGACAGGTGGCTGCATATCTGTAGGAGAAGAGAGCACACAGAGAACTTGAAAGTAAATTCTTCTCTTCTATCAAGGAATGTATAGATTGCAGTGCCCACAAACTCAGTCAAGTTCAAAGAAAAGAAACCCAGTGACATATAGATTGATATGTGATTGCTTGGCTCTCTTAGCACTACTTGTTTGAAGATGAAGCAGTCACCAATTTTGGAAAGGGGTAGTTTTCTAAATTCTCTTTTTATCCCTTGATTAGGAACTGAAAAGACATTTTCCCTGAAAAACAAGAAGATTGATGGTGTTTAAGTTCCTATGTGAACTCCCGAAACTTCTTTAACCCAGCGCAGGGTTGAATTATAGCAAAGATGTGGTATCTCAGGAGAGTGGGTCAAACAAAGGGCAGAAAGGAGGATCAGGAGAAGAAAGAGGAGAGTTTCTTCTCTCTTTCTGAGTCATCGAGCCAACATTTTGAAAACAATGGTAGTGTGTGGTACCTTCCCATCTCTTCTGGTACACATCTCTTTCCATCTAACCTGTAGTCTTCCTTCCAAGTCCCAGGAGTCTCATGCCCAACATCATGTGACCTTCCAGCCCACCTCTTCCCAAAGTGATCCACAATTCAGAATGACTCACTTCCTCTCTACCCTAAACAAAACTCCCCAGTGTCCTGCACATCTGGGCCAAGCTACCAGTTGGAAGAAAATTGAACAAATTATTTTATTCTGATGAGCAGATGAACAGTCATAGACAGACTCTTTAGAAAGTATTATATTTTATGCAAATCACTCCCAACGTAATAAATTTCTGTCAGTTTGGTCCAGTGAAAAGAAATAAACAAACAACCAACATTAGAATAGAAGAAAGGACATCATCAGGAAGGGTCCCCCAGAGATCAATTCTCCGATTTAATTCTCAAGTCCTTAAAAGAACTTTCTCAGCATTCTTTCTCTAGTTTTCCATATGGGTTGAGGGTTTTTCAACAAAGATGCCCCAGTGTGGCAGTGGCAGAGTTCCTGGTGATAGAATTAGGTTACCACAGGTCTGGGAATGTGGAGATGAATGGGAGTGCTTGGGAATGTGGGGACATTCCCAATATTGTACCTTTTATTTTTCAATGTTGCCTCCAGATGATAAGCCACTCCCAAATCTCCAAGGGTCTTTTATGATCATTTATGTTCACTTTACTTTCTTGTTACATTCTTCCAACCCAATGGGTATCAGCATTTTGAGCAAAATAAGTTGTTATAAAGGCAACTTATTGTTATCCTCATAAAAGAAAGCATTACAATAACTTAAGGAAAGAATATAAAGCATCTCTCCAGTCTTTTATCATGTCTTGGTGTCTGCAAGCTAGTGATTTTATGATACTTTCTTTTTAAGTAGAATATTACCTTTCAGTTGAGAATGGAATAGTAATCCCCAGAAGTTTTAGCTCCATGAAAATAAATAAGAACCATGCCTAAAAGAACCTAGAATAGTTACTGCCTAAAAAAATTGTAGCTGAACCACTACAATAAAACAAGACTAGATGAATTCCAAGACAGTCAATTTATATAGCTGTACTCAGTGGCATAGTTTAGATTCCACAGCCTCCAAGCATATTTTTGCATAGAAACTTGGCTCTAGTTTCTCCATCCCTGCTTCCTATGAGCCCACACCATCCTTCGTCCCCACCCATGTAATAAAATGTGCAAAAACAGAAAGCCCAGGCTGCAGGAACACCCAGGAAAGCACTGTGAATGGGTTTAAAAATGAAGACTTGGACTTCTTTGAAAACTCCTTCCCTCTGCCTTTGCATAAGTTGCTAACAACTATATTAGTTAATGTTCAGACCCTCGATCTTGTGAAGTAATCATTCCTTTCTAAAGAGCACAGTGGGGGTAATTCTTACTTTTATTTGTTTTCTTTTGCATTCACTGTATCTGTTTTTTTTTTTCTACTTTAATTCATGCTCCTATGGTTTTCCCCTCTGTGCCTCAGCTATATATTGCCTTGAAAAATCAATAAATCCTTTGCACATAATAATGCTTACCTACTCTACCTCACAGGGGTGCTGTGATGCGTAATTAATTAATGTGTGTAAAGAGCTGAGGGATCATGCAACGTGAGACGCCCTATAAGTGAGAAGAATCATTATTAATAAGTGTTATTACCCAAATGCCTCTAGATGTCAGCAAAACATCTTTTAAAAAATATAATTGTGCTGCCTGTTTGGAAAAGCCTAGGTTCATTCTTTCTCTCATGGAGGGCGGACACAGAGAATGACTCAGTAGCCATGCAGGTGGATCTTTTTCCTAGGGCTCAGGGAGGCTCACTTAATCTTAGAGTGTAGACTTTGAATAGAAGTAAGCTTTGGAGCAGAGCAGCACTGGGATGCCTAGAGGCCTGAATGGGTGGCAGGCTGGGACTTTTTCTGAAAAATGCATATGAAAGAACAGTCTTTCCTCTAAAAATAGCATTTCATCTCCTCATTTCTAAAGCCGCTAGTGTTGATGGCAAATGTGTGGAATGAGAGTACATATCTAAATATGCCCTTGTGCATGCACATCTTGTCTCCTTGTGTTTGAAAATGTGAATGAGGCTTTCACAGCAGACAACTTGGTGCAGGTAGTGCTAGATACACTGAACCTACTGAAGGCCACTATATTCGCTTTTTTCTCTGTTGGAAAGGGGAAAATGAAAAATTTGGCAGTTTTCCACAAAATGCAGGCAATGGTATTCCAAATTTATATTCAACCAATATCACATAGTAGTCTGAATTATCAGTTGTTGAACCTGGTTATACTTAGAACCAGATATCCCCTTTTCTGCTTTTTTCTTGTGCATCATTTGGTCCAGAGGGATGGAAGTATGAGATGTAGACTCGACGGAGAAAACCAGAGCTGACGATACATGTGAAGAGGCTCCTCAGGAAAGAGAGTGAGTGCTAGGTGGAGGTGAGGTGTGATGGAGACGGTATGCTCTGAGGGGGAAAAGCATTCCATTAAATATATTTTCATTCAATTCATCACAACTCAATTGTGCTGCAGTATGTTAAGTGAAGATGACTTAGATTTCCAAATTCTTCTCGTGAGGTAAAATTTTACTGCAAAAGTTCCCACAATAAACAAAAACAGTTTCTACAAATTGTATTTAACTCAAGTATAGTTAAGTTGCAATTTTTTGTTGTTGTTATTATCAAGTATCACTCAGATGTTGTTTCTTATGGAGTTTCATATCACAAAGAAGGGGTTAGACTGTTACTCTCTCTTGGTCTGGGGTGATTAGAGGCTTCTTTAGGTCCAGCTTTCCAGGATAGAGCAGGCACCAGCCTGTAACCCCAAGTACACCCGGTGACATGTGCTCTTCTTTGGAACAGTGGAACGACTCTCAATGGCTCTGGAGTAGCTTTCCCTGGACCAGAATTTGAGGCTTCAGACCAGAAGCATGGGACAGATTAGGGTCCTGGGCTTGGCACTGATGATGAATACGATCATTGACTTTTCTTGTTCAGCAGTCTTGTGAATGACAAATTTGAGTTCCAGAGATGGTCAAGGAGAGAAAATGGGGAGAGCAAAAGATGAAGTACAAATATTTAATGAGTACTTTCTTCAACAAATTTAAAATCACGGTGAGAACATCAAATTACGTAGAATGCTGCTATTATTTTGGAGCAACAAACAGAACTCCATAGGAGCATTTCAAAAGGACTCAGGTGTAGGGATTTCTTCCAGATGCGTGGCTGGTGGAGAGGGTTGAACGCACACCTGCCATCCACTGCCTCCTCTACTTTACCTCCCAGCTTGTCTCCTCCTGCACTTCTGCCTTGCTCCTCCTGACAGGTCTCCTTCCCTACACAGAGATTAAGTCAATCTCTCAGCTTCCCAGTTCCCCTCCTGGGATTGTCATAAGACTTAATTAAATAATGTTCATGAAACAGTCTGCTGTTCAGGTGTCCCTGGATAAAATGCAAAGCACAATATTATTGTGATTATTATTAATTAGGATCATCCTGTCTGAGACAAGGGAAGTTTCCTGCCAGCTTGGGAGAGTGCTACTCTGGCCTCTAGCTTGGCAAAGAGGATTTACAGTAGAGATGACTGATCTGTATTCCTGATCTTTCGGAAACCTCAAGAAAGCAACACAGGTGCCAGAAGAATGGAAAACCTGAAGTTACCAGGCTTATTTTTAAGAGAGAATAAAGGAACAATTTTGCAAACAACTTATCAAGGCCATTAATTCTAGCACTCCTCTCTTCAAAAATAATCAGGATTGTTTATGAAAGGGTTGACTTTATAATCCCTGGAGAATGTAGTAGCAACCATTAAAAACAAATGTGGAACACCAAGAACAAGTAGTCTGCCTTCTTCACTTCTTCTTCTGATAGGCTCCTCAGGCCAAATATTAGGGAGATGTAATTAACACAGAAATCAGGCTTCAGCAAAACCTTTGAAAAACACCTCATGTGAAACTCATGGACAAATTTGAGGACCACTGAGTGTGTAGGAGTAACTTATCAGAATGCAAAGAGCAGAAGCCAGAGGTACTGGTTACTGGACAGGAATTGGTCCCAGTGGTTGGCCTCCATCTTAGACTCTGCTCTGTCCAACATCTTTAATTGATGATTTAAGTGCCATATTATTTAGAATGAAAGTGAATACATTGAATATTATTAAAATGCTGATAATTGGGGAGTGAGAGACTAAATCTTACAAGAAAATCTTCAGCAGGAACATAAAGCTTTACAAACCAAACTGTAAAAGCCTCTGCTGGGAGATGTGTTTTAGCATGGGTTATGAGAGTTTGGGTACTCAGCAGAGTTGGCAGTATACTGTCATGGTCAAGAAAACTAGACACAAGGTAGACTTCGTTAACCAGACTTTTTGTTCTGGGCAGAATATACAGGTGATATCAACAAATTGGGATGTGGAATAGATGATCTTTGATGTCAGATTCTATGCTTTAATAATCTGGGTACAACAAAACGTGACATAACAGCTGGCACAGTGTAGGAACTCAACAAATGTTTATTGGATGAACAAATTTAGAATTTGGAAACATGCCATATGAAGTTGGATTGATGAAAATTTTCATGTTTAATTGGGAAAAGAGAAGACTTGGGATAATATGATCACTATCTCCAAGTATTTGAAGGATTGCCACATAATAGAGAGATGAAGGCTGGGGAGATAGCTCAGTTGGTAGAGTGCTTGCCTCGCAAGCACAAGGCCCTGGGTTAAATCCCCAGCACTGCAAAAAAACAAAACAAAACAAAACAAAACATAACAGAGAGATGAGGTAGGTCCTAATGACACAAGGGACATCGCGGGAACTAGCATCTTCAGATTGCCCAACTGCATACTTCTGGTGGCAGCATTCACACAGTAATGCTGAGGAGCCCTGGAGGAGTCCAGTATACAGTCTGCACAGTTGTACAGAGCAGCCTTGAGAGGGTGCAAACTCAAAAGAAATGGAAATGCTTCCCCTATATTTTAGTCAAAATCAAATCATGTTTTTCAGAGTCTTTCAGCTTCTTTAAAACTTGAGCTACTATTGGTCTACTTTTCTAAACCATGGAGTTTATAAAGATGATTCAGGAAGTTTTTGTTTTGAAAGATGGTAATGATATCAGCTTCATTTTTAGCTAAAACATAATTATGTAGATAATGTCCTTTAAAGAGCAAGGATCTTAAATATATGGACAGAATTTGTGTGCTGATAACTCCTATGATCAGGCATGTGATTCAGCCTTAGCCCAGCAAAAAAAAAAGAAACCCATTGTAACTTTAACCATTCATATTTTAAAATCTTTTTTAGCTCTAGACATCAGGGTATAATTTATACAAGGTAGAGATAAAAAAATTAATTAAAATAGTACTTACTATATGCCAGGTGCTATTTTAATTACGTTTTTCTTACAATATTATTCTATTACTCTTTTAATGTCAGTGAGATACATAGTGACATCTCCACTTTCATTTTTTAAATTTATTGGTTCTTTTAGTTATACATAGGAAAGAAGTGATAAAACTATCTTTGTTTGCTGATGACATTATTCTACATTTAGAGCACCCCCCCCCAAAAAAAAATAACTCTACCAGAAAACTTCTGGAACTCATAAATGAATTCAGCAAAGTAGCAGAATACAAAATTAACACAAAAATCAGTTGTGTTCCTATACTCCAGTGACAAATCACTGAAAGAGAAATTAGGAGAACTATCCCATTCCCAATAGTCTCAAAAGAAAAATACTTGGGGTTCGATCTAACAAGAGGTGAAAGACCTCTGCAATTAAAACTATGAAACACTGAAGAAAGAAATTGAGGAGGACATAAGACAATGTTTTAATTACTTCAAAAATGCTAATTGCTTTAATCCTCCTATCAATCTCACAATATAGATACTATTATTATGCCCATTTTACAGATGAAGGAACTGAAGCACAGAAAGGATAAGACATTTGCTCCAGGTTTCATAGGTAGGAAGTCATATGGTGGGAAAAGAAGGGAAGAAGGGATGGTGGGTTTAAATTCAGTGCTTGGATCCAGGGACTTCCTCCTAACTATCACACTGTGCTTGCTGTCTATAGGGCTCCTCAGAACACACCTTGTGCAATGATTGGATCAATGTTCTTAGATTCCTGCATCTCCATTCCTTCAAAACCAATACAGGAAGCACAGCAATGATTATGCGCAATTTGGTTGTTCATATGTTGGGAACAAAGACTACCTGTACGGAAGGTGTGGTATTTGCAGAGATACAAGGTAAATAGCAGCCAAAACATTCTCTCTTCTCTTGTCCTTTAGAAACCCACTGAAAAAATGTTTTTAAAATAATAAAAACTTTAGCACAGAGTGGAAGAACTCCAAGCCAAAATTTATAATAGTATTTTAAAATATTTTTTCATCTCACTGTGTAATTTTGCTATTTTAAAATTTTATTCATTAGTGCATTATATTTATACATGATAGTGAGGTTCATTTTGACTAATTCGTAAAAGCATATAACAGAGTTTTCTTCACTTCAAACTCCAGTATTTATTTTACAAGATTTCATGCTATAGAACACAGTTTATTCTCAATCTGTATCTTAATAGAAATGGTTCTCCAAAACCCAAATTCGATGTTCTGTTTAAAATTTATCTGCATGCAAATAATGCTTTTTCTTACATAATTAAATGGCAAGTTAAACTGTGTATATTTATTAAGTGGGAAAAATTAACCATTTCCTTTATGTGTCACACAATATTAAATGTTACATTAGGATGTACTTCATCATTAAATTTTGAATTGTATTTTGTTCTAAGCTTAATATTTTACTTAAAATATGTTCTTATCTTGTGCCAGGATAAATCTATATAATGATTTATAAATTGTTCATGATTGTATGTTTGTCAAGATTGTATATGCTTGTATGAAAGGGATTCATAGTTTAAAATGTTGCAGAATCCCATTGCAGAGTGATCAAGAAGAGAAATCAGATTGAAGTCACTGAATCTGATGGCCTTTCTCCTGCTAGGTTCTGTGTTACGTCATCATTCTGGTTTTGCTCCTTTTGCTCATAGGGTAAGTTCAGAATATTTATTGGAGTTCATCAGGTTTATTTCAATGAAAAATCAACTAGGACTTTGGGCATTTTCTTAAAGATGGAGCCAAGTTGAGCTTTTAAGTTTGTGGTTTCAGAGGGAGGGGAATATTTTTAAATGCCTCCTTTGATCTACAGTATTTATCCAAATCCTACTCATTTTCCAATTCCCAATTATTTCACCACACCCAGGCCATCTCTGAGCAGCGATGTCAGTCTCCTTGATCTTGTTAGGAACTAATATGGTGCTTATTCAACTGGTGCCTGCACAGCCATTAGAAGAGAAAGTCTCCTGTCTTTCTCTTGCAATCTCCTTCTGGTAATTCTCTCTGTTATGGTTTTATAGTGAGGCTTCTGGCTCCAGGGTCACTCTCCTTTCCTAAAATTTATCTTTATTTCTTATTTTTCTCTTAGGGTGTGGTAGTATATACCCCAGTGCTCCAGTGGTCTTGGTTCTAAATTGATTCGAAGACTAAATAATATTTCTTAATCTTAGATTTTCTCACCTTGCTTTTTGTGCCCTTAACCAAAAAAAAAAAAAAAAAAAAAAAAAAAAAAAAAAAACTAACAATCTTGGCAATGTGTCCTATCTCTCTGCTCTATGAGCTAAAGGGAAATGAAGAGGCAGCTGAGATGCCTGCAGGAGACAAGATCTGAGGGGAGCAACACTCTCCTAATGGCTAAGATTCTTTAGGGTCTCAACTTGCAGTGCTAATTTATCGCCTTAAGTATTACCAGAGCGATCTAATCTGTTTAATTTCACAA
Source organism: Sciurus carolinensis (assembly GCF_902686445.1). Classification (NCBI taxonomy): domain Eukaryota; kingdom Metazoa; phylum Chordata; class Mammalia; order Rodentia; family Sciuridae; genus Sciurus; species Sciurus carolinensis. Next base: position 104,355,021 of record NC_062219.1, read on the forward strand.
AGTTTCACTTCCTTTCCCTCCATAAATCTCCTCATTCCTAGTTTTATGCCAAGGATGGCGCTCAATGGCTGCATTAGCTAAAAGAGTAATGGAAATTTAGGAAGTAACTAATGACCCAAAGTTTCCTGGGAGAACTTTCAAAAATAGCCTGAGGATTGAATTACCAATCTGATCCTCTCATTCTCAGCCTATTGTGAAAACCCTGTCCCTACAGTTGTCTCCTCCACTTTAATGTACTACTTTTGCAATTCTATTACAAATTATCTCTGACTATTGAAAAATTAAAAAGCATCAAATAATAAGAACAACCTTAAAGGAAAGGATAGCAGCTGGTTGCAAGAAGACAGGAATAAAGAAAAAAATGCAATTGCACATCTGCAAAACCAGTACATAAAGCATCTAGGACATGCAACCTGTTCAGTGGCCTCTCCTCCTCCTCTCTCTCTCTCTCCGTCTCAACAAAGGACTAAACAGTTAAAAATGGAGACACTCCACACCACTTAATAGCATCTCTGTTGATCTTTCTCCAGTAGGTGTAAGTATTGAGAGCAACAGCACCTCTTGTCACCAGCTGGGGATGGGGAGTGGCTGCCTCAGGGGATCTGAGCCTAAAAAAATCCACCACTGAGAAAAGGCAATAACAGAAGTCTGTTGCTGTCTAACCTGCCATATAAATGAAACAATCAAGCAAGACAACAAAGGAAACTCCAGTAACCACCAGAGGCAAAAGCAGTTGGTGTAATATATCCTGGCTTCAGTGACTATTTTTAGTTTTCACCCATCCCCCTTTCAAAAAAATTAAAAAAACAAAACTCTAATTTAGATTAATGGGGAAAAACATTAAATAATTCAAGGGAGTCAGAGACAGGGAAGGAGAGCAGCAGAGACAATAGGGCACACACCTGAATGGTATAAAAAACACATTGATACCTTAAAATCTATGCATGAACGTGCTTGAATCAATGAATATTGGAGACTGTTTAAGAACTAAGAGAAAATTATTCCTTTATCAGAGTCTATCAGAGTTAACACCAATATTTCACCTTGTTTCTTTCTTCTTGCTCATGAATTCATATTCCAAAAACATTAAGTAAACTCAGAGAAGGGATTTTCATGACTCGAAGGAAGAGAAATAATTTATCATAGTCATTATTAGCAGCTCACCACTTTAGTCTCCCTCTGGGCAAGATGCTGTAGGTGCTATATAACCAGTGAACCAGCAGCTCCAAAATTGCTTCAGAGAATTTTTGTAGAAAAGGTGTCTGCAAATGTTTAAAACTACTTTTTTTTTTTTTTTTTTTTTTTGGTACACCACTGGGGATTGAACTCAGGATCTTGTGCATGCCAGGAAAACACTCTGCAATTGGGCTACATCTCCAGCCCTTAGCATGTATATTTAATATAATTTCACCTACCATCTTAGTGTCACTGGGCAAAGCTGTAACTGACTTCCCAAAGGAACTGTGTAATCCTTCAGACTCAAGAAAGATTTAACTGCTTCAATCACAAATCCATGGTGTTTCATATGTATAATTATTTTAGAAAACTCGGGAAATGATTTTGTGGGTTTGATTTGCACCTGAGAATAACCAAAGTGAGACGGAGCTTTCTCAGAACCTCCTGTCATTATGCCATATCTATTGCAAAATGTAGCCTCCAAGGGACCCAAGAGTGACTAGATAGACCATTTACTCTCCCTCATAACTAGATGGCATTGTTCCAAAAGGAAATTCCTCACACTGTAGAATTTTGTTCCATCCAATCAAATCTTAAACACTTTGAGATGTTGGATCCCCTCTCACTAACCACCCCCATATGTTCACTAATGACTTAATTACTGAGACTCCTTGGAGAGGCATTTACATTAAGAAATAGATACATAATTGTGGAATTTCCAGATACCAAGGCAGACCAGTGGTGAGTAGAGTACCATGGTAGGATGTCCTGTCCATGTGGTGCAGAGCAAAGACATTGGGGGAAGGTAAGGGAACCTAGAAAGTGAGGAGGAGGGTTCCATGGTAGAAGGGTAAGGACAGCGTTCACATTTCACTGGGTTGATAACTCTCCTAAGAGCCTTGATTGTCACTACCATTATCACTTCCCAATCAATTCTATCCTATCTATCTTGGGATGTTTATGAAAGAGCAGGATTCTACCTGATACCGTCCTGGAGACATCTGTCAAGAACACACAGTCTTTGTTGGATGGCAGGAACATAGGGCAAGCACACAAAGAAGAGGCTCCCTGAACCCCCAGACACAGCACCGGAGATGGACTGAGCTGAGATGTAAGAGCATGTAGTGAGGAGCGTGAGGAAGCAGAGAGAGTCAAATGTCCAAAAAAAATCACTCGATGCTCATGTAGACATCAAACACTTCTTTAAAAATGGCTGTACAGAAGAGAGCCCTAGCAGAGAGGACTATAGCTAAAAGCAGAAGTGGAAGTTGTGATGGGTGGCTGAATCCAGATTCTTAGGGAGAAGAGCTGGACTTTAACAGGATCCTTATAGTCATCTATGTGGCCAGGAGGGGAACTATGAAGGTCAGGGCTCCAGCTTAGTGACTCCAACTTCCATGCAGGGCTGGGGTTGTGGCTCAAAGGGAAGGCACTTGCCTAGATGTACAAGGTCCTAGGTTCAATCCCCAGCACTGTGGGGGGAAAATAAGCCACAAACTTCCGTGCAGAGAGCAGAGCAGTGACATCGAATGCAGGCACATAGAGATTTTCTGAAGATTTCAGGAAGGCACGTTTCAATGTGTCTTCATCATTGTATTTTGTTTTGTGAACTGTGTTCTTATTAAATGGGTTCCCATGGTACAATGGCCTATTCATCTAATATGTAGAAATATACTCTCTATGAAATTATGTCAGTTCTATCTGGGCAAGTGATCAGTATCTGACTGAGGACTATAGCCCATGGTGGCTCTCGTCTGTGACAAATACTCATTTCCTTGCAGTGATACCCACAAGTAGTTATGTTTTGAATGATTTAGAGTCTACCCATTTATATTTTCAGTTCTGCTTCTCACTACCCCTAATGCTTTTTCTATGTTTTTGTGTCCCTGAGTCTACTCTCTCTTTTTTCTTCCCCTCAAATGTCCCCTGTGTTTGCTGTCTGTTCATTTATTCCAGGTCTCTGTGTTTCCCTTACAGATAACATATATCAAGTCCTCAAATCAAACTTAGTTGCCCTTTGTAGTAATTGTAGCTGATATTTATGGATACATTTAAAGACAAATAGTCCATGTGGGCATAGCTAACAACATAGGAGAAGAAATGTTTAAGCATGGCATGCACATGAACTCACTCCTCATGGCAGCCCTAACCTGGTAGCAAGTAGATACTATTACAAACGAGGAAACCAAGTCAAATAAGGTTACCAGGAAATAACAGAACTGGGATTTGAACTCCAGCAATCTGCTCTGAGCCCATGCTCTTAACCTTTACAAAATACTGCCTCCTTTATGAATAGCACGTGTTCAAAAACAGCCCCTTGGGGAACAAGACCTTAGACATATCTTTAATGCTTTATAGCTCGTAAAGTTCTTTTACATACACTATTTCATTTCATCTCTGTATCCAGGAAAATTGGTGTTATTAGCAAAATGGAAAGACTGCATTCGGATTCTGAAGAACTAAGGCTTGGGTTCAGTTTTTGTGATCTATGTGGAGTGCTTTTCCCACTTTAACTGCTTTAACTGCAGAGTTGGCCTTGCCCTGGCAGGATCCAGATGTCCATAAGAGCTGGATGTGTGAGCCTGGTATATGGAAGGAGGGAGAAAAAAAATATAAGAAGAAAGGGGCTATAGGCAAATATGAGAAGAGATTTGGTATAAGTACAAATTTGGGCTGTAAATACAGAAATTCATAGTTCATTGAGGGAGGAAGAGGGAGAGAGAGGGAGGAAGGGAAAGGGAGAGAGAGGGAGGGAGTGAGAGAGAGAATGAATTATCCTCTCTGTAAAAGCACCCTTGCACTCTGGAGTATAGATGAATCCAGTGCTTCCAATAGCTATGTGCATGGGAATCACCTAGAGACCTTATCTCCATATAGATTCTGGTCTAGACCAACTGGGTTGGAGGCTGATATTCTGCATTTCTAACAGAGTACCCCCAAATTCCCGGATGTTCACACTGCTGGTCCATGGACCACATTTTGAGTGGCAAAAGTCAAGACAACTTTTAGAGAGAGTCTCATAACTTGTTCTGAATTCCATGAACAGTTTTTGAATTCTTCAGCATCACCTTTAGTTTATGGAGTTGACCTGTCTGTTTCTCTGTGATAGAACCCTACTAAAGCTGAGCAAGCCTAATTCTGAAACTCCAATAGTACAAACAAACTCCTAACTTTGTCTAGGAAATGTCTGGATCATGTGGTCAGAAATCTCAGATGCTGAGGAAGAACTTAGATCTATTAGTTAATGAGGCAAGGGCATTTCTTACAAGTCCCTCCTCCCCACACCAAAAATAAATAAATAAATAAATAAAAAAAAAGAAAGTGTTTCTAGAATCTATTTAGATAACTCAGGGACAACCTGCTCTGAGTGACCTACATTTAGGGAACAAGATTAGTCAGGAATGGATGCCCAACCCCAGTCCAAGCTCTTCCTCTCCATTGGGAGCCCAGAGTTTTCACTCACAGATCACACAGGGCTGAGCAGAATGCTCCTAGGGTGCCCTTTCTGTTTTGACAGAAGCCCTTTGAAATGATATTAGTGCTGGCTAATGGTCTGTAAATGTGTCAGAATGATGCCACCTAGTGCCTTGGATGCCATTTCCCCTTGTGAAGTCACACTGGCTGCACCACAGCAAGCCAGAATATAATTAGTGTTAATTTGGTTTTTCACTGAATGACTACTGCACAGCATTCAAAGTCTCCACTCTGTGCTTATTGGGAGACTTTTTTTTATTTAACATGCTGAGGAGTAGGGACAGGGATGTTAGGGAAGGAACTGCACATTTGGCTTCTGTTTGGGCTGACTGGTATATGTTACTGGACCAAGTGTCAAATTTGATATCTTATTTTCTTTGCATTTGGAATTTTATGACTTCATACAAACTGGAAAGTATCCCTGGACAGATATTCTAAGTCTCTTGCTTCCTCCCTATAGGCACATGGAACCTGAGACTTTTTCAGCTAAACCAGTACCCTTTAGCCTTTTAAACTAGTTTTAAAAGCCACCAACACAGTAAACATGCAAAGCAACATACAAAACCTGTACATCTAACAGTCCTATCAACTTGAAATATAAATTTAATGTTGAGGTTGATATTCCCTCTTTTTAAAATTGTACTTATATTGTTCTGATGCCTGGTTTCTTTTAGAACGATACTAGTTTCTTTCAGGTTCTGGTGCTGTGACTTCTAAATAATTTTGGGATTAGTCTAGTTTAGGTATAAAACATCCTATGGAACTCCCTGAGGTAACTGACCTCAGGGAGGAAACCGATCTATAGGTCCAACTAGGATTTAGCTCATTTCTTCTTGTTTAAGTCTTAAGAGAAAGCAAATAGCTAAGTCAATCACTCTTTCTCCTACCTAGTGGAAGAGCTACCTAGTCATAAGCCTACCTGACTTTCCACAAAAGAGGATGTGCCAGTAGTGTATGTCCACATATTCAAAGACTTGTAAAGTGGGACATCCCAGATGCTTTGCCACATGTGGAGGAAGTCAGTCTCTGGAGATCACTGATCCATTCAAATAGTAGAAGGCACAAGTACCCCTAGAATGTGATTATCCAGTTAGGGTTGGTATTTTAATATTGCATTGAGAGTCCCAAATATTTTGCCTGTGGCTGTCAATGACTAATATGAGAAATGTTCTTGGAAACCATCAATTCTTTCGACTTTCTTTCTTCCTCCTCTTTCTTTCTTTCTCTTTTTCTCCTTCCTCCTTCCTTCCTTCCTTCCTTCCTTCCTTCCTTCCTTCCTTCTTCCTTCCTTCCTTCCTTCCCTCCCTCCCTCCCTCCCTCCCTCCCTCCCTCTCTCTCTCTCTCTCTCTCTCTCTCTCTCTCTCTTTCTTTCTTTCTTTCTTTCTTTCTTTCATGCTGGGGATAGAGGATGAAACTCAGGGCCTCACACATGCCAGGCACTACTAAGCCTCATCCCCAGCCCTGATTTTCTTTTTCATAATTTAGTAGGAAAGCAATATTTCATCCCCTTCCCAGGATCTTCCAGCACTGGGAGTGCTAGATTGGGCCAGACATGGTTCAGTCTTTCTAAAGAAGATCAGTATAGTTTCAGATTGGGGTGATGAGTTGAATCTCAGTCTGGAAGTAGCCAAAGTGAAGACACAAACCATATTCTCTTGGGCTAGGTCAGTATACCATGAAAACACAGAATTACTTCGCTATGAGGAACCTACTGCTATATAGAAGTTGTACCCTTTCCAATAGACTATTTCATTATTGAGGAGGAAGGAAAGTCCCTGGTTCACGGGGAGCATCATGAACCAGAGTTTTAATGTTTCATTGACTAGGATATAGACAACAGAAAATCAAGATGGTAAAGAAAGCTGTGGACTTTACACCAGAACAGAAGTTTAAGCAAGAGAACATTTGGTGAACTAAATTCCTGAAGAGGAATTACCATACCATGATTTCCACATGTGTGAGTCTCCAAAGACTGTGGAGAAATAAAAGAAAACCCTCTGTGAGACGTAGATACCTCAAATAGCAACATCCTATTTCTATCCTGTAATATGACCTTATATGGTCTCAGAACTTGAATTTATCTTAAAGGCCAATTTATTCCAGCTCCTGCGAATCCAAAACTTGAAGCCATGGGCCATTATTTTACCCCCTCTAGGTATTCCTACAGATTGTAGGTGAATTCTCCGAGTTACAGAGATGTTGCAAGGTAGTTCATTTCCTTCCCATCTCCTAGGTCAGTTGTAAAGTTGCAATTAGGCAACCAGTAGAGTGGAAAAGTTCAAATCCTGACTCTGCTATGACCAGTTCTGTAATCTTGGGCAAATTACTTAGTCTCCTTGGATCTTTATGTCCTTTTAGCTGGAGTAAGGATATTGTAAAGAACTTAACTTTTGTTAGATGGACTCTTGAAAGTTGTAAGTTACAGAGGCACATCCAGCCTAGCTGAAAACCATTCCAGCAGCCACAGTGTGAGGCCTCCCAGCAAATCAGGAGTACTCAGAGAAACACATGCTGGAGAGTGGAAGGGAAGCCATGTGAGGCAACATGTGCCTGTAATAACAGCTACTCAGAAGGCTGAGGCAGGAAAATTGAAAGTTCAAGGCCAGCCTCAGCAACTTAGTGAGGTCCTAAACAAGTTAGCGAGGCCCTGTCTCAAAATAAATAAATAAATAGATAAATAAATAAACAAATACACAAAGAGAGCTGGGAATGTGACTCACTATTTAGGGGTCCCTGTGTTCAATCTCTGGTATCCTGCCTCCCCCCAAATAAAGAAGATAAAGAAGATTGATTCTATTTTAGCCAAGTCAAGCCTGAGATGAAAGTAGCAATGTGAAATACTCAGCAAGGTCTACAAACATGGAATTCAGGGATATGTTTGGGCTAGAAACACAGATTTAAAATTTGTCAACCTACTAAAGCTGGCACTAAAAGATGTGCCTCCTGTTTTAAAGAAATCAAGTTTGTTTTTTTAAAGCTATGGCTCTGGATATGGATCACTTATGGACAAGAAGCAGATAGAGAAAAGGTCTTGAACAATACATGGGGGCATTCCAACCCGAGCAGGGACATGGAGGACAAACAATCCATAAAGGAAATAAGACAGTGAATCCCCAGAGGAAATGCCAGCACAGGGAATGCAGAGACTGAGAAAGAGAAAGTCTCTAAGGGGGTGCGGTGACCGTTCTACACACGTAGGGTAGGCCGAGCAGAGAATGCTCACTGACTTTAGCTCTGTTCAAAGTGGGAAGTGGCAGTGACTGACCTGGGCACTATAGTCCCCCACTGTTTTGTGAGAATGTCAAATGAAAGAGTTCAATGAGCTTTTAACAACCCACTCAATGCTGAGTATGTGAGCCAGCTGATACTGAGCCACTTGCACCCTCCCAGTGTTTCCCTAGGCTCACCCCCTTCCTTTCCCACTAGGCCAACCTGCCATCTTCATCAGGATCCTTTCCACTTTTGCTCAAATCTTAGCTCAAGAAAGCTTCTCTGACTTTCCCTCCTTCATCTGCACACCTTCTGCCAGTGTATTTGGTGACCCTCCAAGGCATTTCCCTGCATGTATCCTCTCTACTAGCACTTATTGCATATTTATTTAATACCTCACTGGACTTGATGCTTCTGAAAATAGGAGGTGTGCCTTAACTCCACTTTTCCAGGCTCTGGTCTAGCACAAAATTATTCAGTAAATGTTCATTGAGTTCAAGTGCTCTCCCTTGTACTGAACTTCTGAATTTTTCTCCCTTGACTCCTCAGGTGGCTCCTAGGTCCTCCTTCTGAGCTCACATTATTACCATATACTCACTGGGCCTAAGAGCATCCTCTGAGGGCCTCAACCTCAGGCCCAGGCTGCCCAGTAGGAGGAGGTCAGATGTTGGCAGAAGCTTACGCATTAGAGAATGCATCTATATGAGAATGTATCTATACGAAACATTTTTGTTTAGCTTGGTTTTCTTCTTTTTGAGTTATATAAGTGAGATCTTCTATCCAAAGGGATAAATATGTTCAGGGAAGCCAAGGAGGCCATGGTCAATTAGAAACTTGGAACTTGTTTATTTGTCAGTCGACAACAGCAGAACCTACTGGTTTGTGGGGCCCCGTGCATGGCAAGCAGCTGCAGTTATGTTGGAGTTAGGTTGAATTAGTTTCATTTTCACAAGCATATAATGTCCCTAAGGATCCTTAAAAACTGTTAATTGTACTCTTGTTTTATGAGTGGAGTCATGGGGCAAACAGATGTAAACCACACTGAGCTCTAAAGAGAAAAAGGTGATTATGAATTTAGCACAAATATTTCTGCCGAAGGTGACTGGGGTGCACTTGGAAACCCACTCTCAGAAGGCAGCATGCTCACACTACCACCTGTGATGTGTTAATGAAGCTAGTTTAGAAACTGGGAGCTCAGTCAAAATTTTAACTAAAGCAATGTTGGTGATTCCCAGTTCCCCAATGGTATGAAAAGAATCTGATATTATAGAGCAATAGGAAATATTGGAGTAAAACAGCACCTCCTGTGGAAGTCTTGGGCATAATTCGTGGAGTGATGCACAGCTACCCTATATCTGCAGAGTGGAAAGGCTATGGGAGTTAAGTCTTAAGTAAAGGTATTGGCATCTGTAGTTTTTTATTATAGTCAATGATCATTTACAGACAGGGAAGAGGTGAAATGCCATCCTTTACTGGGTATCATAGTCAGGAATCTGAAGTTAAAAGTTTTTCCCCAAAATTGCTGGTTTGGTATATTTTTTCCCCAAATTTTGACAAAAGCATTATGTGTTATATATCATGTTCCCTTTCCATTTATTTCTTCACCTGGCTTTGTTAGTCTTCAGATGAAGAATATTGGGGACTGTAGAACCACTCATGCACACACAGCTCCTTTTTCTCTTTCCATATTGCCATTATTGATGGTGCCACAAGTGATAATGTCATGAAGGTACCTTAAGCTCCAGGGAGGACAGGGAGATGATAGCACAAGACCTTGGTAAATCATTGGCTAAATGATGGAAAGGAGACTCACTCGTCACTACAAAAAAACTGCAAAATGAATGTTCTTGGTGTGAGGCTTGCATTGTAGATGATGAACGGGTGAAGCAAGAATCAGAGAAGTGTCTTGAGAAAGTTCTTCCATTTCAGTTATGTCCATACTTCTTGGGTACATACTTTGAGCAAGTTCTGGGTCCTGGTGTACAAAGACAGATAAGACACAAGCCTTATCCTTCAGTAGTTAATATTTACTCCACACATCACCAAATACTGGCTTTTCAGATTCTAAGTCTGCTTTCATATTGGTATTCACCATGATTGAAAGCTTTTCTCAAAACACATGCTGTTCTTTGTCAAAGACAAACTAAAGTGCTCAATGTGCAACCTAGGAGACAACTGGATATATGTTTTAGAAATCTCTCAACTCCTTGGAACTGTGGTTTCAGAAATTAAGGACCCTAAGATTACTATGACTTTAGTCTTGTCCCTAAGCTGGCATGTTTCAAGACTGTGTACTAAATGCAGTAAGAGTCAGTGGACGAACCTCTGAGTACCTCCTGAGTCTTAACTCAGGAGTCCAATCATTTTCATAAATTTAATCATGATTCTTTCTTCCCATTGCTTCTCATTCCTCTCTAGTGTGATTATCTATCTTTCAGGCAACCCTTATCCTTTGAATTGGGACTTGGAAGAGAATTCAGACATTGTGTTATCTCCTAACAAATGCACTCTTTGTTCAGGGCTACTCTCTAGCCTGATCTCTTATGGGTCCTCTCTGAGGATTCCAGGTTGTGTGGATTAGGGTTCCATATTATTACTTCCTCCATGTCTCTTTCCAACAATTGTTACAAACACTCTATTCTCAGAATACCAGAATGAACAGGAGACTCCAGGTTGTGAAAGGGAAATTGGCTTCTTCTGGAACCAACCTGCTCATCCTTCCTCAGCTGTGTAAACTTGGACCTGCTGGCATAATTTCTTGAGATTTCAGTGCATTGTTCATAAAGTATAAGACATAATGATGAAAAAAATCAATTGTATAATATTGAAGTGAGGATCAGATCAGTTATCTACAAAGAACCATAGTGCCTAACCCACTAGGCAATTTTAGAAACCATATATTCCCTTCTTTCAATTAGAAATAAGTTAAGATGTACACTGGATGTCCAATAACTTTTTGCCAAAAACACACATAAAACCACACTATTAGGTTTTCCCTCTCTTCTAATTTCTACAAATCAGTGGTCTTAGTATCTCACATTTACTATCAGAGTTCCATGCACATGGTATATTCTCAATATATATTTTGCAAATAAGTAGATAAATCTAAAATGTTTTCAATATTTAAAACTGTGTGTTAGATAGTAAAGCCAGAAGATCATAATGAGAGCCTACTTTCCTGTTAGATTATATTAACTTCTAAGAAGTTACACACTTTCCCCCCAAAAAAGATTATTAGGAGTGAGCTCTCTTGCTGAGATATTGATATCTCACCACATAAACTACAGGAGGCTCAGAGGGCAGCAGGCTCTAAGAGTGACATGGAATAGGCAGGTGTTGGCGTTCTGGCCTGTTAGCTGAACATTCAGGGCACTGGAGCAATAATGCCCAAATCGCTCTAATTGACTGAAAGAACCATACAGCTTCCACAAGCACCTGGCTGATTCCCAGGGAGGAGCTTACTTATGAGGCCAGTTAACCTGATTCACTATGTCATTCCCTTCCTTGTGAAGGACTGCTCCTTTCTGTGGCCATTGCAAAGAGTAAGATACTGAAACACTGGGTGACCATATAATATTTGGAGTCACACTGTAAGTTAGCAAAAGACTGGCCATTGAGTTCCGTATAAGGGCTCAGCTATGTACAAATTTCCAAAACTGTGAAGTGATTTATATTCAAGCATTTATGCATGGGTTACAATGGTGAGTATACAAAACATAACTGGCAGACAGGAAATATTAAACAGTGGCTACATAGTCCAGTGATTAAGAATGTGATCCCTGGAGTCAGACTTCCTGCCTTCAGTCAAGCATTATCCTGTATTAGCTGTGTGATTTTATACAATACTAAAATTCCCTCTGCAGTAGTTTCTTCAGTTGTAAAATCAGTGTCATGAAGTGCTAACCTCATAAGAGTGCTGTGCAATTAAATCGGATAAAACATTAAGAGCAGGTATCTCAAGGAGATCCTCTATTTCCACTTTTAACAAGGTGTTTTTCTCCATTCTCTAAAAGTTCCATAGAACGGTAATCTGCATTACTGGAAAAAAAAAAACAGATTTAAAAACAAACTAGACGAATATTGGACAAACAGTACATTAATTAAATATTAGTAACCATATATAAAATAAATGTTAGTAGTTCTATAACTATAATTTTTAGGTGCAGTTTTTAAACTCCTCGTTTTCTGATGATTTTTATCAGAATATATTCATATTCTCAAATAGGTGCTTAGAACACATGCTGACCATGCTCATAACCACAGAGCTCCAGGGAGCAACTGCCCTTAACTGGACTCAGAGGAAGTGGCTCCAGGGAGGCATAAGGAGGTATCATCAGATTGCCTCATGCCAAATGGAAACTTCTTTGAGAGAGAAGAGCAAGAGAGGGACCCATTTAACTATTTTGGAGTCCTCAAGTATCCCTAAAAGAAGTGTGCTATTTAATACCTCAAGGAGATGTTCTGACACACAGGAGTCCTGTGAATGCTCTGGGACTCTCCTTGTTCTAAAGAGTATGTCATTGCTTAAGTAAGAAAAATCTACATAGATAGTGAAAATCAACTTTATCAACAGGACATATATGGAACTTTAAATTTTCCCTACAATTTACCACCCATTATGGGTCTAATAGAGGTATTTCTTAATTTAAAAGACTTCCCCAAGAGAGAGAAAAAAATCAATTAAAGATTGCTTAAAAATTATGCAAGAGATATTAAATTGGTTTCAAAAATTATTGTACCTGAATAATCTCACAAAGTTTATTACATGAAAAACTTTCACATGCAAGTAACTTTTCATTCAAAAGGAACCTAATGATTATTTGTAAGATCACTACTTCTAATATCTCCAAAGTTAATTTATGCCAATATATAGTAGTCCTATGACTTAATAAAATGCAAATAAATCTTGGCATTGATTTGTTGGGTGTCTGTACATTACCTTGTTCAAAAGCCTATTGATAATAATGATTCCTTTTTTGCTCACATTTTAAAACCCATCTATATCATAGAACTATTATGAGAATCATATAAAATAATTATTAGGAAGCCCCCCAAGCCCCCCAAAATGACATACTCTTCACATATAAAGTCAGTCTCCCACTTTTGATTTTAGGCAAACCAAGAGTGCTTCTCTCACCCCTCTACCACTCAAAAACTCCCAGATCCAAAAGTTTAATTAAGCCTATAGTCCTCTAGGTTTTTTACTTACTATTTAAAATGAAGAGCAGAGTCCTTATCCTGCATTGGTTAGCAGCACACTTAGAGTGGGCCTTAGAATACTTGGACACAAATCTGGTGTTTGAAATAAATTGGGAGGGTTATGTGTGTTGCAAGCGAGGTTGGAGTAGAGTGAAGGGGGGTTAGTTGATAGTTGAAGAGACTATGGAAATAGAAGAATATTTGTCAGGACTAAATAGCTTTAAGTGACCTCACTTCATCCCCTTTATTTGTTTTTAATTTTTTGTGTGTATGTTATATTGAGGATTGAACTTAGTGTAGCTCTACAGCTGAGTTACATCCTCAGCCCTTTTCATTTTCATTTTTTAAATTTTCAGATAGCGTCTTACCTAGTTGCCCACATTGTCCTTGAACTTGTGATTCTCCTGCCTCAGCCTCCCAACTTCCAGGGATTACAGGTATGCACCACCACACCTAGCACCTCACCTTCATTAAAAAACAAACAAACAAAAAAAGAGTTTGTGAGATGCCATAACCTGGAAGTTAAAGAGCCTGCGTAATTTGCATAATTCAGAGTTTGAGTTCTCTGTATTAGCTGACTTGTCTTCTCACTTTGTCAACTTTGTTCTTAGGCAGGTTCTTTACACTGACAGAAAAAGAGGGCTCTGGGAACACCAGGACCTTGTGACCCTCAAGGAAGAGCTACCTGCTTTCTTCAATATTAATTTTCAAAAATCTGGGAAAAGACTTCCATTTGCAAATATCCATTTCTACCCCTCAGACCAGGATAAAAAAATGGGAATAGAAAATAAGGTACCAGGGCTGGGGCTGTAGACCAGTGGCAGGATGTTTGCCTAGCATGCGTGAGGTACTGGGTTCCATCCTTAGCACCACATAAAAATCAAATCAAATAAAGGTGTTCTTGTCTATCTACAACTAAAAAACTTTTTAAAAAAGAGAGAAAAAAGTTCCTCAATTGATTCAACATTGGTCAATTGCTGGGTTAGAGGCAAGAGAAAGATAATAATAAATGGTGACTGATAACTTCACTAGGGAGATAAGAAAAGGAAAGTGGTTCTCCAAAGAAAGTATGCTAAATTAGGAGCCTGACTTCTGGGAAAAAAAACCCTGTGTGTGATTCCTCACTCCTATAAGTAGGACTTCACCAGGTACATCTCATGGGGAATACCTGCCCTCCTCACCCAAGATTTGGGATACTGATGCTTCTGAAGGCTGTTGTAGACAAGGACTCGGGTACTCCTGGCTGGCCACGCTCTTAGGCATGGCTGTACCCCTAGCTTGGTGTCTTCTGTGGCTCTTTATGAGCTTTTGGCCAAGGTACCTCAGACATCTCTCTGAATTCCTTTATTATGGCATTGGGAACAACCCTGAAATTAGTTTTATTCACTTCAACTCAGGTTTCAATTCACTATTCCTATCTCCTTCCAAGATTCCCTCAAACCCTGCTCCAGCACAGGTCTATGAAACTGCAGGATTCTTTTGTTTGGAAATTCCTCAGAAGAACTAACCCCAGAGTTATACTGATCCACTTGACCTTCAGTTGGTGCCATTAGGAGGTTTGTGGGATAGAACAGAAGGTGTTTAGCTTCTAACTTATGCTGTTGCAGTAGAGGATTAAGGGCTTCCCTGTTACTTTAGTTTACTTTGTTGTTGTTGTTTTTGTTGTTGTTGTTTTCAGTAGTACCTCCCAAACCTGGCCACTCAATTTTCACCATCTCATCTGAGCTTCTGACAAATGGATACAGTAAGCATCAGTAATTTAGCTCAAGGACATTCTTGAAGCATAAAAAGACAGAAAAGCCCAGGGACACTTTGGGGAGTAGCCTTGGGCATTCTAGAGGAGGTCTCTTGGAGTGCTTCACCAGTGGGTCTCTACAAATGCGAGCCGATCCTCTGGGGTGCTCTACCTGCCTTGACAATGGGTCTTAGGATGTTTTTATGGAAGTGGTAGGTGATTTTTAGAGAGTGCAAGAGGATTGTTTATATAAGGTTTTACTGTTGGGAAGAATCGTGCTTTCATTTAGCCCACAGAGGAGTTTGGAGAAAGTTAGAAAAATGGTTTCCTAGTTATTGCCTAAGTCCTTCTGACAGTTAGTGGGGTCAGGCATGGTCAGGTGGGTCTTGCTTGAGTTTATCAACTCTAAGCAAGTCCAAGGCACCTAGTAACACCTGTGACTGCTGCAAGTTATAACTTCAGTGCAACAAAGAACAACAAATTAGGGGAAAAAAATCATTGAGATCGCTTTCCCCAGAGTCCCAAAGAGACATTAGAGCCCTTTTTATTAGATCTCCTCCGAAGGAAATCTTGCTAAAGTTAGCAAAGGAGAAGAATGAAAATGCTTGGATTCAATCTTCCAGAGCAGATCATCTTGACCTCAGTAACATTTGAGGAACCACTGTATGTTTGAAGATAGTTGATTTAGCTGGTGGGACATGGAGTGAAGAAGAGACTGTTCTCTTAGAACACTCTCAAAACCGAGAGTACTGCTTACACTCTTTTTAAAAGGGTAGTTTCCCAGTATTCTTCTACATGCTCATTTCTGCGATCTTCAAGTGTGGGCTTAGTTACTGAAAGCTGATCTGGGGTGGGTGGGAGGATGTCTAAAAGGGAAAGATGGTGTTACTTCTTAAGCAAGTCCTACTGTATATCTTTGTAGCTTAGAGAGATATTTATCAGAGAAAATAAATATTAAAATTCCAAAGAGCTAAGAATAGCTAGTTCTATGGACTCAATTAAAAGTGTTTCCAACATTTCTACTATTTCAAGTAACCAAACTAAGTTTCTTAAACTACATAGTCTGAAAATACAAATATTTTGAAAAATATCACTCCTGCTTGAGATATCTAACATACCTTACATATATAATCATGCAGTTTCTATGGAATATATTACAAACTTATAATTGATTGATTGTTCAATTATAATAGTTTACTTTTTTATTTCCTGAAATTTGGTAGGCATTTAAAAGAGATAAAGGAGCTATAAAAAGTAATTTCTCACCTCAAAGAACTTAGTTTACTTGGGGGTAAGAAGATAATAATATGTATGGAAATACAAACAAGAAAACTTCAGTTTAATTACCTGCTAATATGGGTGATTAAGATTCTAAAGGTTTTAGGAATCCAAAGGGACAGATACAGGAGTGGAGGAATACGCTAGGAAGGTTTCTCATGCCTTGGTTCTGGGCTCCTCCTGCTGCCTCTGACCCTTGGTGCCCTTTTCTCCATTTCTGTCATTTCCCCCTTAGGTCTCTGCCTCCCAACACAAAACCCTGAGATCATTTCTTCTGCTCTGTATCTCCCTCTAACTACTGCTGAATGACTTCAATTTATAAACACAAAAAATAATTATTTTTACACTTGATAATTACAAACTTACATATTTAACAATATGTTCTGTAATTTTCTCTGCTCATCTCTTCTCTTCTATTGGGGAAGTATGTATGATTAAGCCACATGTCTCCCAGAGCCCAGGTTTAAACCCCAGGTCTGCCAGTTCTTAGCTGTGTGGAAGTTATATATCTTTCTCATGCATACATTTTATTAATTATAAAAGGGGGCTCATAATAGTACCTATTTTATTGAGTTGTTGTAGTGATTATTGAGAACTGTGCCCAGCTGAGATGAAATATTGGAAGATTATTTGCTGTTACTCAGAGTATTCCTTTCCTTTCACATGAATTATTTTCTTCTTTAAAACAAAGTTTAATAGTGGTTTAAATGAGTTTTTTATAAATTCCTGAACTTTTATATATTTTAAAATGTTTTACTTTGTCTTTAAGCTTAAATGGTAATATACTTGGAGATAGAATATTAGGCTGTTAAATATTTTTCTTCAGCTTTTTGAAGGCATTATTCTGTTGGCCTTGGCATTTATTGTGACTTGTAGAAAGTCTACAGTCAATCTAGTTTCTATTCCTTTTAGGGTTATTTATCTTTTCTCTGGGTAGCTTTGGAGCATTTTTACTTGGATTTGATGGACACTTTCAGTATGATGTTTCTAAATATAATAGCATCATTGTTATTCATTCTATTCGGTATTTACCATGTCCTTTTTAATTTTCAAAACTTCTATGGCATTCCTTAATTCTCTGCCATTTGCATTATTTTTTTTTTTCCCTCAGAGAAGTCTTATTTGACACTTGTTAGAGTCATTCTATCTTTCCTCAGTAAATGTTAACTGTCCTCTAATATTTTTTGTCTTCTCATTGCTTGGTGCTAGATTTTAAATTAATAATGATTTGGTAAGTTTATAACTGCTTCAATTATTCCAATTCAGAATTGATTTCATTTACAGAACTTTATTTCACTGATTATATTTCTCCCACTTGTAAGATTTTCAACTAGTCTTTTATCTTATATTGCTTTTATTTAGTTTCTGCTTCCGTTCATCATTTATTATTCTTTTTAAATGCAGGCTTTCATATCTTTTTAGAATTCCAGACATATGTATTTTGGAACTGTTCTCAGGGTGCTCATCAAATGAATTTATCTGGATTTGGTTTCTCTGTTACCACTTGATTTTTCATGTTTTAGAAGTTTGGTTTGCAGGCTTATTTTGAATGGTTCGTTTCCTCTCTTTTTCCTTAAATGTTTTTCTTTTGTCCCTTCCCAGTTCCCTATATAAAATTAGATCTCTTAAATGTGTTCCAGGACTCCCATGTCTTAGTTCTTTTTTCATCAGTCATTATTTGGACTGTTACCAAAGTGGGTGTAATGTCCCCCATGTCTCCTTACCTCCAATTTTGTCCCTTTTCACCAGCATTTCTTCTTCAAGCCAAACTCTTTGTCATTCTCCACACTTCTCTCAAAACAAACTTTCTAAAAAATAGGAAATTGAACACATTACTCACCTCCTTAAAATCCTTCAGAGGGTGCATTCATATTTCCAGGATGCTATTTTTGTTTGCCTTATAAATCACTTTATGATGGATGGGGTCCTGCCTCCTTCACCAGCTTCGTCACTCACCATCTTCCTTCCTAATCCCATAACTGCACGTTTAACTCCTTGTAATACCTTGAATGTGCTGTGTTCTCTCAGACCTTTCCGTGCTTTCTGATTACAGCACTATTCCCACATTTCGCCTTGATTCATCCTTATTTTCCGCCTAGTTGATGCCTGTTCATGAGTCGATACTGCTGAGTGATGACCTCCTCCAGAAAATTTCATAGGCATAGCCTTCTACCTTCTTCTTGCTCCTTAAAATTTTCTTTTACAGAACATTGTGAATAGATATAGTTCCCAGTCCACCAACATTGTCGTGTGTATTTGATACCAACTTCTCCATCATCCTTTAAGTTTTTTGAGGTCAAAAACTCTCTTTCTTTTACCTTGTTAACTTCCATCTTCCCAGGACCTAGCATCATGCCTGTTGTCCTGAAGTAGGTGTAAATATATATATATATTTACACACACACACACACACACACACACACACACACACCCCAAGGTATACTTTTTTTACTGTCTACAAAGCAGTAAGAGACATATTTTTAAAAATAACATAAATTTAAAGATATGAGCAATAAATAACAAAATGTTATAGCTCTGAAGTTCTTTTATTTCTGCTTTTTTCTTTCTTAATTTGTTCTAATTAGTTATATGTGACAATAGAATGCATTTTGACACATTGTACACATATGGACACAACTTCTCATTCCTCTGACTGTACATGATACAGAGTCACACCAGTAATGCAGTCATTCATGTATATAGGGTAATAATATCCATCTCATTTTGCCATCCTTCCCACACCCTCCCCTCCTCTAACTCTTCTCTGCCCAATCCAAAATTCCTTCACTCTTCCTTAACCCCTCCCTCATTATGAATCAGCATCCTCTTATCAGAGAAAACATTCAGTCTTTGGTTTTTTGGGTTTGACTTATTTCACTTAGCATGATATTCTCCAGCTCCATCCATTTACCTGCAAATGCTATAATTCCATTCTTCTTTAAGGCTGAGTAGTATTCCATTGTGTATATATACTAAATTTTCTTTATCCAGTCATCTCTTTTAAAGGCATCTAGGTTGGTTTTATATTTCAACTATCGTGAATTGAGCTGCTATGAACCTTGATGTGGCTGCATCACTGTAGTATGCTGATTTTACATTCTTTGGGTATAAACTGAGGAGTGGGATAGCTGGGTGCAATGGTGGTTCCATTACAAGTTTCTTGAAATAAAGTGTGAATGAATTGGATCCAGAGACATCCTGGATAACTAGTGATTGCTACAGAAAGGGTAGGAAATCTCGGGGAATAGGAGGCGTCTGAGAAACATTCCTGAAACTTTATTAGAAGGTTCTGTTAGAATTGCCAGATACTAACATTATTTATGTGGGGCTTAGTCAGAATGACTTAGCTGATCACATGGAGCCCCCAACATACACATATGAAGCCTCACACATCTCCTGGTAGGTGGTATGGCCAGGCCCATAGTAAATGTTGGGATATGTCTCATTTATATGAGACCAGACGTCTCTCTGACAGGACTCACAATCTAGAAGGAGATATAGATGAATGAAATCATAATGCTAATACAACAAGGTAGTTGCTAACATAGATGAATGAATAAAAGTCACAGAAAACAGAGGAGGAAATGAATGACTGCTTGTGGGAATCTAGAAAGGCTTCATGAAAGTGACATTTTATCCAAGTTCTCAAAGACGAGGAAAAATTTAGGCAGGGAAATGATGACCTTCTAAATGAGAGTAGTGTGAAGAACCACATATATGCTAAATCATGTGATACAGGTTTTAAAATCATGGGATTTTTTAAACTATGAGCTATAGAGCGATAGACCACAGAACCTTCTCCTTTGTGTTTGAAAACCCGGATTAAGATGCCAGTTGTCTCCTGGACCACCTGCATTACGCCATGATGTTTCTCTTAAGCTCACCACCTTAGGTAGGGAAAGCTCAATACTTAGGAGTTTCAATTTCTTCATCTGCAAAATGAGAACACCCACAGTTTCATCTTTGTCATGGCTGGGAGCAACAAGTTAGTTAATAGTTGCAAAAGTGATGAAGTTTTTATTTATTTTGATTAAGATAAAGTAAATATTTAAGAATAACGACATAAATAATGAGGTCTTTATCATTAGCCAGGATGTCTGAAGATTAAATAGGCTACATACATTTTAAGAAACAAGATAAAATTAAAATAATCCAAAAGCAAAATCTCTCAGACCTCTTTGTGTCTCCTGAAAGATGAGGAAATCTACCTTTTACATGATCTGACCTTCAACAGGACTGACAGTGCTTCAAAGTTTAGTTGAAGTGCTTCTGAGTTCAAAAGTTTCAATGGTTATAAAAAGGGATGGAATTTCTGCTTTGCAAGTGCCATTGAGCCACAAGGGGGTAGGGGAGTTCTGTGTAACTCTATGCCATGTGCTCTTCCTCTCCAAATCTCTTGACTAACAAATAAAATTAAAAAAAAAATTTCATGTTGAATGTTAGAGAGATATTTAATTTAATAGATACCTTCTATGCCATCTACAATTCTACTATCATTTTCCTATAATTAACATCTCTCCAGAGACTTCAGCAAAGATACCAAATACCAACATATTTTAGGTCTGTCTTTCTGTCTAATGATCAGCAGGATAGTTCTAGAGGGCCAGAGAGGGTGACCTTAGGGTTGGAAGATTTGGTTACAAAGGCCACCTTTCATTAATCTGAACAGATAGCCACAGGGCAATGTGAATCTTCCACAACTGGATTTTATCACAGCAAGTTCTCTTCAATGTACGCCCATTAAAAAGAATTCATTAAAAAAAAAAAAAAAAAAAAAAACTTTAAAAAATCTTCTGTTCATTACGCATTTCTTGAATGAAGAAGAAAACAAAATGACTAGATGAAAGAGGAACCGACTAATCCCTTAAAGAATGTGCTACAAAAATTGTTCACAATGTGAGTGCCTCTTAAGCAACAGGCCTTTTTAAAAAAACAACTAGTTGGAGCATGTGGTAGTAAGTCTATGACATCATTTCTGGATAAGGTGTTCTTCTTTAGTGTGGAGATTGTCCAGGGCAAAGTCATGGTAACACTTTGTGTGGCACAGAAAAACACAGCTGGGACACTGGAGAATTCCTTCTATGATCCACAGACCAAGCCCAGTTATTTACCTTTGGGGTTACAGAGCTAACAGATTCCACCTGCGGTACGTGGGTCCTGACACCCCCTTTTTCTCCTATGCTCCTGAAATACTGAATGCCCAGCACCCACCTTTTTATTTTTTTCCTTTTTCTTTTATATTTTCTTACTCTTTGGCTTGGGCTACTAAGCTATCTGTACCTTGAGTTGAGATAGTTTGGTTCGTGGGGTGGACTTCAACACAATGTCGTCGAGGCTTCACATGGTTATTTTTCAAGTGCTTAGAGAGAAAACAAAGGTCTGTGAACATGAGGGCTTGAGTACAGAGTCACGCAGCCAGGGTTTCCCCCTCTCCCTTCAGTGGCACACAGCCATTCTGGGCCCACAAGCAATCTGTCTGTAATAAGTGACAGATTCTGCCTCCTTCTAAAGGAAAGGGCCAGAGGAGAGCAGCCCAAACCCAGTACAATAGCGAGGCAGGTGCTCCGGTCAGACTCTCTGCTCTACCAGGAAACGCTTCTGGAATGCATGACCAATTTGGTTTCAGAACAGAATACTCCCTTTAATGGACAGAAAACACTAACCTTTTCTTTTTCCTTTTTCCTTCCCTATACCCCCACCCTACAGACTCCCCAGTTTCAACAAGCCCCCTTTTCACTTTAACCCTTTCAAAGGATAAAGGGCCAGGCTTCAATCTGCACACACCCATCCATCTATACATCGCTCTGCTAGCAATCCAGGAAGAGGAGGGAAAATTCATTGGCAACAAGAACAAATACAGTCTTGGCTTAGGAGCACCGGAGCCTGATGGGTCACTTTTCTTTTACACTGTCATTTTACAACTTCAGGAAGTCTATTTTCACAGAAAGGACTGGAGGGTAACATGTCTGGAAGTAAGAGGGGATGGAAGGAAAAAAAATGTGTTATTAAATATAAAATATCAAAATCTCATTAAATGATATCAATTCTTTTGGAGATCATGCAGCATTTAAGTGAAATAAGAAACTCTTATTTTAAGGAGTTTTGGAGTTTGTAACATTTTCATAATACTCAATTGAATAAAATAATAAATAATACTATGGGTATAAATAACACTATTATTGTCAATACTATTATATATAGGTGGCAACACTGCATTGTTCATTATTCAACATGCCAGTTTTCCTCCATGTAAAGAAAATAGCTGTAACTTGGGAGAAAATTATTAACCCATAGTCCAATTAAAGTCTGCATATGTGTACTCTGACTCTATTGACTAAGCAAGATGTAAACAGACTTATATGGTTTCTTTTCCACGCAACGGTGTTTGAGATGCAGTGATGGAGATTACGTATATTAACAGTAATAGGGGTTTCCCCTAGGAGAGTTGTTGGAACTTATCTTTGAAGTTAAGCTCATTTATCATGGGGAGAATAGACCCCAAAAAGTACAGCAGCCACAGCATCCTGCCTGAGGCAGAATTGGAGATTTCCAATAGCTGCTGTAAAGAAACATTTTGAAAATGCATTTAGTACTGCACTGATAAATCTTTTAAAAGAAGAGTTTTAATTACAGAGGATGGCAAAGCCAAGATTTTTCAAATGAACCCAAACGTATGACTTAAGAGAGCTTTTCCCTCGTACCTTCATACTACCCAACCCTGGATAAATTTTTACATCTTCATCTGGGAACAATAGTCTGCTTTTAAGCAGGAATCCTGAAGGATATCTTTCTTTGTACTATAGTATCAGGAGAAACAATGGAAGTGAAATATAGTAAGTCAATCTATATGCATGTATGAGGAGCAAAGAATGTGAGAGGTGCACCGTGAATTCTTTGGGGGCATACTGCAGATTGTACATACGGGAGAACGTGTTATGCATGTGTATGTATCTTCCCTGCGTGGATGTGTGGACATGTGCTCCTATGCAGCTTGATCCTCAATTGTCTGCTTCTTTAAAAAAAGAAAAAATATTAGTGTTGCTTGTGTCCTAGAACAAAAATGAACTCTTTTATTTTTTGAGGGAAAAAAATAAAGCTAATGAAATTAGGGGTTGTTGAAATCAGAGGCAATTAAAATGCACACATTTTTTCCCCTAGAATCTGCAATTGTATTCAACATTTGCAGTACAACGCCTGCCTGTAGGATAAATAATTTAATGGGTTTTGTGATTTGGTACTAAAAGCATAACAAAATCCTACAGCTGTAGCCTCATTTTTCTCCACACTCAAACTGTTTCCTTCTTAAATTGCATATTTTGTACAGTTTTTTTTTTAAGAACACAAAGTAGGTTCCACATCTTTGAGAACCAATTTCCAACATAATAGGTAATTGCACATAATTACAGGAGTTTCAGAAAAAGAGAAAACAAAACAAAATAAAACCTCTTCCCACTCAGGTCCTTCTTTCTTCTTAAAGACTGGGATTAAATCATCATTTGATTCTATTCAATTTTGTCCTTAACTGCAATAAATGATATACTCTGAGAATAACAAAAGGTGAAAACCACCTGAACTGTTTCTGATGTCCAGTCACTTGATTATACAGATATAAGGACTGGTATATTTTTATAAATTTGTTTACTCTTTACATTTCTTTTTTACCTCTGCTACACTACAATGGAATGTGGTCAGTTTAAGGTTTTTAAATTATGTGGACTGCATTTTAAATTACTTTGCTATTTTCTTCATCCACTTTCAAGTACAACCTAATATTCATTAATTTACACACTCAGAATGAGGCTAAGGACCAAAAGAGCATGCAAACCAATAAAGAGGATGTTGCACTTTAAAATGAGAAAACAAGAGACAAGTCTAACAGTGAATGAGTGGACACTCTGTCCTAATATTTTCATGTTTCTTTTGGTTTGTAGTGATTGAGGTGGGATTGAGGCCTGGGCAGAGGTCAGGTCTTTCTCTAAGACCTATGTGGGAGTGAGTTTCACAGCTGGAGAGCTGAGCTTCTGGGTTTCCTGTGTTTATGGTAAATTGTGGCTCTTTTCTCTCTCTGTTCTCTCTCCCTGACAGGAGATTGTAGATTGGAGGTTGAAAGAAAGTTTTTAGAACTTTCTACCACATTTTCCTATTTCTCTGAGAGAAGAATAAACACATCCTCCTCAGTGAATTGGTAAAACTGACCTGATTGTCTTTTGGTTTGTAGGATAACTGTAGGTTGCTAAATGGCTTACAAACTGACCATTTCTCAGATACCAGGAGGAGGAAGTAGAGAGGGAGTTAGTTTAACAATCCAGCTGATGTACTGGACTGTTATATGACTGGCATATCTTTTACACTGAACTTCAAGTTATTTTTCTCCTATGACAATAACATGTCACTCAATGACTTTTAAAATTAATAAAGTACTTATTAGAGGTCTGAAGACAAGTTTTTCTTAAACCCTAGGCTTGTAAATATCTGAATGAAATGCATATGAAAGAAAATAAATTGGGGAGCTCAGACCATTCTTTTTTCCAGTGAAACCAGGGAGCATTACATATTACTAGTTATTCAATATTCATTTCTTTGTTCAGAGTTAGAAGGGAGGAAACAGGACTATAAGTTTGATTACAAGAATAAAATTTAGTAATTCTGGTCCCTATCAATATGTAAATGACTTCAAAAACAACAACAATGGCAAAACTCAAAATAGTAGAGGTGTTAGCATTTTCAGAAAATAGTGCTTCCAATTTCAAAATACAAGTCAGAAAAGATTAAGTGTTATTATTTCTATTTTGCAAATCTGAAAGATTGAGATGCAAATCAGAGCAGATTAGAACTGGAATAGGAAGATAAAGATGATGCTTGAGAGAGGCAGTATGGGGAAAAGAAAACTGCCTTACTCTCAAGGAAATTAGAAAAACTTCCTCAAAGAGATGACTTTTGAAATGTCTCTGAACCTCACTTCCCTCAAATGCAAAATGCTACTACTAGTGAGAACTATTCTTCCGTCACAGATACTACTAATTGTTATACTACTGTACTAAGTCTACATGAAGACTACCACCAGCAGTCAATATGAAGGCAAGGACACATAATGAGTTTAGAATCTGTCACATCCTGCTTTAGTATTGGTATGTCTGTATTCTGTCATGCTGTGAGGTGTTCAATCCATATCTCTTCATCTCTTCAAGAGTGCCTGGCATGTAAACATTTCACCATATCCGATAAATGATAAAAAAAAAAATGGAGATTAATGCTCCTGAGGTCCCCAGCCTTTGTTTAGATCTGTGAACTTATGACAATCAAATTAAGAAAAGCATAAGTAAATTAAACTCTTCTGCTTTGCTATGATCTTTTGATGCTTCTTGCTCAATTCTTGCCCAAAACATCACAACCCACCCTAATAATGTCCCCCAAATTAGAAACCTTTGCGTGTGGTGAAGTTATATTATTTTGTTCTTATATCCCACACAATGTCTTACATAATTTGGGAACTTACTAACTGCATGTCAAAATGAAATGAATAGCATACTATGATTTAAGGCAAGGTCAGCAAACTAGCCCAAAGTGGCCTATAGCCTATTTTTGTAAATAAGGTTTTGTTGGAACACAGTCACACCTCACAGTTACAAGTTGTCATGACTGTTTTAGCACTATAATGGCAGAGGTGAGTAGTTCCAACAGAGATTCTAAGGCCTGCTAATACTAAAATATTTACTATCTGGCCTGCTGTAGGAAATACTTGTAGACTCCTTACTTAGAGGATGGCCTCCTTTTTCCACTCACACTTTAACTTGGAGACTGTGAGTTTTGATCTTACACCTCTTCTCAAAGAATTAAGGTGAATTGTATTAATGGTGATATCATTGACAGGACTTGCCCAAGGAGTCCATGCACACACTCTGATATATACAATGGAATATTACTCAGTCATAAAGAATGATAAATTTATGGCATTTGCAGGCAAATGGATGAAATTGGAGAATATCATGCTAAGTGAGATAAGCCAATCTCAAAAAACCAAAAGACGAATGATATCACTAATAAGTGGATGATGACACATAATGGGGGGTGGGAGGGGTTAGTGTTAGGGTTAGAGTTAGGGTTACAAAGGGGGGCAAGAATGGAGGAAGGAAGGACTGTATAGAGGGAAAAGAAGGGTGGGAGGGGTGGGGGGGAAGGGGAAAAATAACAGAATGAATCAAACAACATTACCCTTGTAAATTTATGATTACACAAATGGTATGCCTTTACGCCATGTACAAACAGAGAAACAACATGTATCCCATTTGTTTACAATAAAAAAAAAAGCAAGTGAGAGTTATGATACATTTCTTTGACCTCTAGAGTGATATGAACCTTTTTTCCTCATTATCTTTGGACAACTTTCAGGAAAAATCTAATGCCTCATATTTAATTCTGGAACATGGCAAGTTGTATTATGAGATGCCAGTATGTGTTATTATTATATAGAATAATAAATATTTGTTTTTGTAACATTTTAGACTAGATATGAATGATTCTGGGAGATAAGGTAGTTTGGGAAACACAAATTCAGGAATTGGTATGTGTATATATATTGCAGGTTAATAGAATGAAGTTACCTTTCATCATATTGAAATCAATTCTTTTCTCCAAATAATACTTATTCTTTTCATACTTTTGAAAAGTAGTATATTGAAATTTCAAAACAGTTGAACCACCTATTGTGTTTATATTCTATAAAAGCATTCATGATTTATGTCATAACTTTATAGATTGTGGTTTAGGTATCACAGGTAAAGCAAGCATACATCTTTGGTAGAAAAACAAACTATGTCGATACTATGTGGATTACAGTTAAGTATAAAGACTGACATCTTAGCTGGCATAAAATGTTCTTATATCAATTATGCTCTTGTGAACTCATCAAATACAGACATCAGATTAAGAAACAGAGGTGTCCTGTGTTCCAGAATTCACCCCATGATTTAACACACATAGTCACACACAGTCAATATCAGACTAGATACATGTATTATCTAGATTTACATCAAGGGGTGAATAAAGCGAAAAACCCATTTAGCATAGTTTCTGCATGAAGAGTTTATGAGCATGGGGTTATAGTGTTCACTTATCCAGTTCTGACCTACAATACTGGTTTCATCCTTTAGACCATGTGTGTCTTTACTTACTGAATTTAGGTAACTTAATTCTCCTGTCCCTTGGTTTCCTCATCTATAAAATGGAGATGCTAATAGTTCCTCCTAGTAATATCCTCTTGATTTCATGAATTGACACAGATTCAGCTTTCAGAACAGAAATGGATTTCAGAAATGACAAGTATTATTTCTGGTCCCCAGGCAACACTAATTAGTCATTTCTGAACCTCTTTAGTTGTTTTCAAATGCAGTTTGGAGGTGACAAGGCTATCTAAGATCCTTTACAGCTTTAATTTTTGGCTGTTATAATTTTGGGGGAGATATGGAAAGAAATGTAAAGAAAAAGAGTGGGTGTTAGGAGAATTTATTCAGTTAAAACCTGAGATTATGAAGATACAGTCACAGATCTGTACAGGCACCCAAGTATGGATACACACTCATACACACACCTTCACAAGTTAACTCCATGTGTGGCATCAATAGTTATCATTCATGGAAGAAACCTTAATTCTGTGGTCATCAAATAACTAAAAAGCTGTTATTCATAATAAATTGGGGTCTGTTTTATTTTTATGTTCATTTAAAAATAAACTTTTCTGGAAATGTAAAAAACACAATTCTCCATGCCAGTAACTTTAAGGAAAATACTTCAGTGCAGAGGTTAGAAAAAAGAAGCGGATTCCAGTAAATTTAAAATCAGCTAAACATAGAGAATTCAAATCCTTCTTTTCTGGGGATAGCTGAAATTAAACCAGAAAAAGAGTTAAAAGTTTGGGTTGCATTTGTGAGGCTAAAAAAGATTAAATATGAAGCAAAACTCTAGAAAATCCTTTGCAGTGAGCTACATTTATTGACAATTAGGTTCATCCACCACTGGTGACATATCACTACCACTTTTTGAAATGAAAGATTACTACGCCTTCTAGTCTTTTTAAAGAAATTGCAGTTTAGTCCTCCAAATTGCATTTAATGTAGATGAAAACTTTGGGAACTATAATTTTTTTTTTCTTTTTTCCTTTTCCAGTACGATAGCTTTTCTTACAATGAATTGCTTCAATCCTTTTGGGGTCACTGGGACCATGACTGTCTACACAATAACATAAAATCAGGAAAAGAATTTGCTACAAATGTACATTTTATAGTCATGCTACCTACTACTGTTTGTTATCATGTAGCACTCTGTTAGAGATGAAAAATCAATTTTGGGATTTCATATCCAACTATCACTTAGTATTTAATCTTGGTCAATCATTTCATACCTAAAAACTCAGTTTTGTTACTGAAGTAGATATAATGATGTTATATTGTGTTGTCATGAAGATTAACCTAGATATTCCATGTATGTTACCTATTCCTATGTAACACATTATACCTTCCTAAGCTTAGTGATTTTAAACAACATTTATTATATCAGTTTTTTAGGTCAGAAATCTGGATAATGCTCAACTGTGTCCTCACTCAGAATCTCTGATAAAGTTGCAACTGATGCATTGGCTGAGGCAATGGCCATCTTAAAGCTCAACAGGAGAAAATTGTCTTCTAAGATCCCTTGCATGACTATTAGAGAGCCTCAATTACTCGCAAGCTATTGGTCAGAAGCCACCCTCCGTTCTTTGTCATGTGGTTCTCTCTACAGTGCTGTTCACAACACGGTAGCTCACCTTACCTGATTAACAAGTAGACAGAAAGAGAGAGAGAAGGGGAGAGAGAGGGAGACAGAGAACAAATAAGATAGAAGTCATAGTCTTTTGAAACTAGTCTCAGATATCCCATTCCATCACTTTTTCTTTTTCTTTTTCTTTTTTTTTTTGGCCATATTGTATTTGTTAGAAGTAGGTCAGGGGCCTTGCCTACTTTCTGAATGTTAATAGCAGTAGGCAGAGATCATTAGAAGTCCTTTTAGAAGTTGTTTATCATACTGTGTTAAGCGGTCATCACAATAGCTAATGCACTCAATTTACTTTTTCCTTTGACTTAGTATATATTTCAAAGAACATTGTTCTAATGGCAGAAGTTCTGGGAGTAAAGAGATATGAGGTCAGGTTTAAAGCTAAACATAGTTTTTTTGTAAAAGGACATAGCTATTCTCTTTCTGAATGTATTTATGTCTGAGTTACTTCACATAGTCCTGAACAACATAAAATGATTATGTGAGTCGATATGATGAAATAAATCACTCAGAATTCAATGGTGAAAAACAGTATAAATACAGATGGTTTAATTCTTCCTCATTCTCTCAATCCAGTCATAGGTACATGGGCAAAAAGTAGATAAAGGAGAATTCCATATGTCCAACTTGCTTCTAAGACCTATCCTGATATCTGTTTCATGCAAAAATAGATTTCCTAAATGGTTGATACAATATACTTAACTCTCTAAAGGGCTCATGTAGCCCTTAACTTTACTTAACACTCTAAAGGGCTCATGTAGATTTCTATTGCATCTCTTGTACTTCCCTGACTTTAGTTCCTCAAACTCTAACCTCAACTCTACTCTGCTTCAGCAGATGGCGTCCTGAACGTCTCCATGTCACTTGACATGTAATACACACTCTGAGATCTCTCTCTGACATGCTTCTGCTCTCCCTCCTGTTAAGTTCATTCTTTACCCTTTTGGAAAGCTCTACTCACAAGAGACACATTGACTCAGTTTGGTTTTCTTAGTTTTTCTTGCTGTTCTTTCATTTTATAAGCCAGTTAGTATTTATTTAGACCAATTCCTGTGCTGGATTTCCCAATCTCCAAATTTATGCTCTTTCTCAGTCCTGAGTGAATGCCCTAATTAATTTGTTGACTCTATTAAGTAAACTTAGAGAAAGTAAAATATTACTGATTTGATTCTCTGCAGTTTTTGTGGTTAACTTAAACATGATCACCAATATTACTTAAAGATGCAGACCTTATAGCTAAATTTACATGTTGAAGTTTTAGATCTAACAATTTCCAGCAAAATAAATGTAAGAGAATTTTAAAAAGTCTTTTAAATCTTGGTTTCCTTATGTGTAAAAGGAAGATGGAGTCCAATTCAACAGTTTTTGTCCTCATTTTCTCCTCTTGACACTTCCTGGAGTCTTTAATTCTTTTTGCCACAGTTGCTATTGAAATCTCCTTTTACTTTTTATAATTCTGTACAACCCTGGCTCTTCTCCTGCCTATTCTCTGAGCCTTTCATTTGCTCCTCTCTTTTTCTGTACCTCTCAAATACACATGGGCATTCACCAATATCTCCTCTCACTTTTTTTTTTTGCACCACTACCTTGGACATTCACTCACTCCATGGCCTCCACTCTCATATCTACATATAAACTATTACATCTTGAACCAGAATATCATCAGATCTGTACATGGCCCAGCCAATTACATGGGATGGAGCAGACCAAAAGGTGAGTGAAATGTGAAAAAAGAAATAATTGTAAGTGCTGAAAAAATATTCAGTCCAAAAAGTATACTATGGTGTGGCATCCAAAATTCTGCCTATAGATACTAAAGGAGCAGTAGAATTTTCATGCATTTTGATGGTGCTGGTATGTCTACGTCTGTATGATGTGGAAGAAAAATGTCAAAAAAGAAATACCAAGGGTCTCTCAACAGGTGGATAAAATATGATGATGTGAAATCATATGGCCAGTGACCTCTGGGAATCTGGGTCATAAGATCTCAGCTATCTGTAGGGATTTTGAGAAACCTCAATCCTAGAGAAATGAATCACAAGATGGCACCTGGAGAAAATCAGAATGGGAGCAAACAGGATGGATGCAAGAGCACAGAACTAGGTATTTAGCATAAAGCAAGACCCTATTACCAAAAGTGAGTTCCCAAATGCAGCAGCCATGAACTTGCAGTAAAAAAATATTTTGGCGCTGAGTCTCAGAGTTCTGAGCTGGAGATCTTAAAAACTTTCTTGTCCTAATTCATAACTGACGTCAGGTGGGAGTGGAGCAGATTTGGTCCCACGTCTTCCATTACTATTTGCTTACTGAAGATCATTTATGTATGAGCAATCAAAATGTATAAATCATTCTACTGCCATGTACAACAAATTAGAACAAATAAAAAAATTAAATTAAAAAGAATTCATTCTACTGCCCTGTACAACAAATTAGAATAAAAAAAATTAAATAAAAAAGAATTCAGCAAAATTTCCAATGGCACTTGTCCAAACTGGACCCATTCTTAGCTTACCCATTTAACTGACATCTTTTTCTACAATTCGTGTTTTTAATAATGTCAACACCATGCTCTACTCACCTTGAAATGAACCCTTTCTAAAACCTAATTTTCTCTTTTCCTTTTCCCTGTACTTAAAATTTTACCTCCCTTTCTCCAATACATCCTCCTTTTCTTTCTTTTCACTGCTACTGTTCTAGCTTAGACTGTATGTCATGTACTACTGCAATATCATCCTTGAGTCTCCTTCAATTCATCCTAAAAATTTCTATCTCAGACATACTTGCCTATCAACCCACGTATAACCTCTTCATGCTACTTTCTGAGTCTTCCCAACAGGATTCCAAGCCATATTGACTGTATATCCAATTTACCCACATTTCCTGCATAATCCATTCCAGCAGCCCTAGTTGCTATATAACCCTCTTAATTTTATTTGCAGATGCTCTTCCCTCATAAAAACTACACATCTCTGTTTATCACCTTCAACTCCTACCCATTCCAGTGCCCTATCTCATAAATTCACATGACCCATCACCCTTGGTCTTTCTGGATTTCCTTCAATAGAATATAAGCTGATAACACACACACACACACACACACACACACACACACACACATACACACCTAGCCTTTGTAAATTTTTTGCTTCATTTCTCCTATCTTGCCTTATAATAATGGCTTGGTTTTACTTGGTTTCCACTGATCTTATGTGCCCTAACAACATAACCATATTAACCCAAATTTGCTTGTATCATAATCAGCATAGCACCTTGTATATCGTAGGTATTCAATAAATGATGTTGAACAGAGATGGATTTAACACTGAAGACACCTACTTGCATACTTTTTTTTTTTTTTTTGGATGATTTCATTGTATGTGTAAACTGGAAGAACATTTCTCTTTTTGAGTTTACTGAATGCTGTTCTCATCTGAAAAACCTGAAAACTGTGCATTTTTTTTATGTATATCTCTATCTGAGACCTGTTAATCTATATGTGAAGAATGTTCAAAAACTGGAATACTAACACCAGAAAATGTGCTTCACATTAGGATATCATTTTATCCAACTGCCATAATATTAAATAATTTCAGGATACAAGGTCATAACATAGAAAAAGATGTGAAATAGTGATAGCATTTTGGCCTCCCAAATGAGATTAAGCAGTTCTCACTTAAAATTGAGAAATGACACAAAAGTAAAACTAGGGAAAAACAACTAAAAATACTACATTATCTAATATCAAGATATTACCTCACTTGTAGATAAACAGAAAACACTCCAGCAAGCAAACTAGATAACACATTTTGATAACTTACATTGCCAAAATTCCTTGCAGCCAGAGTTTAAAAAACTAATATTTGATCATTTTAATTTTCAAATGCTCTGACACCTCTCTGCACCTTTGGAGTCAGCTGTAAACTAATGAATGTGGAAATGATCAATTCATATTTCTTTCCTTAGTAAGTTCTTATCAGAGCTTGCCTGAAGCAATGTATCTTCCTTAGTGCATGTCCAGGAAGTCTGAAGCATTTTCTCCTTTGTGACCCAGATTCTCTGATCTGTGTGTCTGTATCCAGCTTCCAATTATGTAGAGCATCTCCTTGTACATGCTGTGTAGTCCTTATTAGTAACTTAGAAAAACAAGTAGATAAAATATGATAGGTTGTATTCTCCAAAGGACACTTGAAGGAAACATTTGATTTATGATTTTTTTTTACATTTAATACTGCTATGATTTGAATGTTTTTGTCCCCTCAAGATTCAAGTATTGAAATCCTAACTCTCAAGGTGATGATATTAGGATGAGGGGCTTTTTGAAGATGATTAGGTCACAAGGACAGAGTTCTCATGAATGGGATTAGTGCCTTCAGAAAAGGGCAGGGGGGCGGAGAGAGAGAGAGAGAGAGAGAGAGAGAGAGAGAGAGAGAGAGAGAGAGAGATTGGTCTTAACCCTTCCACCATTTCTGAATACAACAAGAAATTACTGTCTAGGAACCAGGAAGTGGGCTCTCACCAGAAGCAGAATTTGCTCACCCTCCAGACCCATGAAGAACAAATTTCTGTTGTTCAGAAGCTACCCAGTCTATGCTATTTTCTTGTAGCAGTCCCAGCTAAGAAAAATATCTGTATGTGAAAAATGGATAACTATTATTTCTCTGGCTATTTCTATCATCCCAAACTCCTCCTTTTAAAATAAGTGTGGGAGTTTTCAGAGGGATTCACATGGACTCTTCAAAACTCAGGTATACTGTCACTTCTGCCAGCCACTGTCTCAACCACTAGGCAGTTTTGCCTTCTGCAGGACACCACAGATTCTGACAAGGCATTGCTGCTAAAGCATAGGAACCGTCATGGTGTCAAAGATCTGTGAGCACATGAAAAGAAATGGGAGAAAATGCCTCCAACCTATCCAGGGCTTGCTCTGCTAAGGGAGCCAGGGCCCTGCTGCTTTACATAGTCTCAGGCAAACTAACTCTTCTTGGATATTGTTATTGTACCTGCTTTCTCCCACACCATTCTGGCTTCATAGAATTTAAACTTGACTCAGACACTGTTTTGGCCAAAAGGCAAGGGTGAAGGACATTAATGCTGTACTCAGGTGACAAATGCTTTCTTCCTTGGCCAAGTTCTCTTGACAAACTTCCTTTTTTCCTGTGCTGTGTTTTCCCAAAGATGTTTCCTCAACCCTGATGTAAATAAATGTCTGGTGGATTAGTCCTGCTACTTCTCCAACAGTGCTTGGCCATGTTAGAACTTATACCAGTAGGCTCACACTAAAACTCCTGTCATTGACTGAAATGACATGAAGTGACCTCTTACATGAAAATGCTTAGCCCAGAGTAGGTGCTTGGGTATTGTTCTAGCTTGATGCAAATACTTTAACCACAAGGGATATCAAATTCTTCAAAAGGAAGCATCATTAAATGTGATTTGCTCTATTTCTACTTGCAGAATCTTTATTTTATCTGGAACCGGGGATTGAACCCAGGGACGCTCTTAACCACCAAGCCATATTCCCAGTCATTTTTATTTTTTATTTTGAGACAGAGGTCTTGCTAAGTTGCTTAGTGCCTTGCTAAATTACTAAGACTGGCTTTGAAATTAAGATCCTCTTGCCTCAGACTGCCCAGCTACTGGGATTACAGGAATGTACCACTATACCAGGACCTACTTGCAGCATCTTGGTAGAAGTAAGTAAATGTGTTCAGTCTTCCAATTGTTCTCTTAGGGAACTCCCTCAAAAACTTGCATTTCACAGATCTAAAGGTAAGAAAAGGGAGAAATTATTCCTCTGTGTATAAGCACTGTAGGGAAACACAGGAAACTTGTGAAAACAGTATATTGAATGAAAATGATTGCCCAGGTCTGCAAAAAACTTCACTTTTGTTCCCATTCGAAATATTCAAACTGTGTATGATTCCTAGCATAGGATTGGATGCTGAGGGAGCACATTTTTAAGATGTGTCCCTTTTTAAAAGATAAAGACAAATGTACATAATAGCTTTGTTTTATTTCAATACTCAGATGAGATTCTGGCCACACATTCAACACACAAGAGCCAGAAATTGTGTGTATGTACTTTTATTTCATTAAATGACATCCATACCTCCTTCTCTTCACTGCTCAGGGTACTTTTGTATGAAGCTTCACATTGGTGATGTGACATAGGAAGGAATTCAAATTGAGGTTCACATCTGGTGACTGAAATAGTGACTGTGGTGCATTGACTCTGTATCATGAGACCTCCCCTTGCCAGAGAGACTATTGGGACAGAGATCTCTAGATTTTTGGAAATGTGTCCCTATTCACATTCTTGATTCCATGAAATGCAAAAGGGTTTTGTGCCATGCTTTCCCCACTAACTCACATAATGTGCACGTTGGATGAGAACTGTGGTAGCAACCCAGCCCTGGAACTCAGGTGGACACCTCATGAAGAACTGGAGAGTGAGGTTCTGTTAGGATGCTGGGGAATCATTCCAAAAGTTGCTGCTTCAGTGTGCCAAATGGCAGCTTTGGGCCCAGCAGAGATTTCATGCTGGTTCCTAAACTGCCTGGTGAACACCCAGGGAGCAGATTAGGTGAGAAATTGCTTCATTAAACAGAGAAATCTCGGTTCTAAATAATAAGGCAATATCTTTCTTGTTTTGATAGAACTGACTGCTACAAAGTACTTTAAACTGCTTCTCAGTCACCCACATAACACCACACAAGGGTCTAGAGAGAGCTATTCCTGTCTCATCTTAGAAACAACAGATAGCTGGAAAATAACTTTGTCTAACAGAAGTCCCAATAGAAAATAAATCTTCACGGTGGCGATGTGGCACATGGAGGAGTCTAAACTGAGGTCCACATCTGGAATGCACCTTCTGCTCAATTTCCCCCAGTTGTCTCCAATACACCCTGCACCAACCCTACCCCTAGTCACCCTAGGAGAGTTCCTTTCCAGTGTACTATACCCTATGCTTTCTTATTTCTCTGCCTTGTCATTAGTACTTTTACTCCTCATATCAGTCTATTTGGGCAAACACTGCCAGTACTTTAAGTCTCAAATCAAATCCTATTTTCTCTTTTGAGATTTTCCTGAACCTTCCAACTTGGAAATTCACCTTGCTTTTGATTCTGTTCTATTCAGTTGAAATTCGTATGTACTTCCACTGCATGTGATCATGATTTATCTCCCCAGTTAGAAGGGCAGCTTCTAAAAGCAAAGACTAATGTTGAGATATCTTAAATGGCAGCTTCTTAAAGAGGAACTGTAAAATACCTCCTCTCTATCCTTACCAGGCACACAGCAGAGTTGTCCCGGAGCTTCCCAATGAACCCATATTGAATCCTTCCAAAGTTAATATTTCTTGACAATTCACACACTCCCGATTCAGATAGGAGTGCATGCTTAGGGAACTCCCATCTATTCAACACTCAGCTGCTATTAGATGGCTCTGCCTCCCTGAGTCGTACTTACTGCTCACAAGAAGTGGTTCCTCTCTGGGTATTATCCTCCTCAGGGGTTGGTCAAGCCAGCCAAAAGGCAGAGGAATGTCTGAACAAGCAGATTAATGAGCAATTGGAGAGGAGGTTGTGGATTCCCATTCAAGTTCTAGGAAAGTGTCTGTCTATGCTGTGATGAAAAGGACTGGATTTGGGGCCAGAGGGTGAGAGTGGCTCCACATGTCCCTTACCTCCTGCTGCTGGAGGCCTGAAGAACAATGAGGAGTCAGAGAGGCAGTGGCACGTGGGAGGCAGCTGACTCCAGCTGATTGAAAATAGGCCATTTGTCCTGTTCAATGCTAATGTGTTCAGGGACTTGCACGGTTGGGGCTGCAGAGCGGGGCAGGGAGGCAGTTGCATTTATGTATGTGTGTGTGTGAGATGAAGCCTTCTTTCTTTGCGATTTAATCAGCTTTCTCTACTCGATAAATTACCAATAAGAATAGCCTATGGTCTCACCAGCTTTTCTAGCTGCAAAGATATAAGCGCTCTGCCTTTGCCAGCCTGGGGGTGGGGGTGGGGTCAGACTCAGATTCAAATTCTAGAGTTAGGTGGGATTTCTCTGGGTATTTCTGAACTCAAGGAAAAGTGATTAAAGGAGTTAACAGCTCAAATGTCATCATAATACATTATAAAGGCACAGTTGAATATTCTAATTAACTGAATTTTTTCTCAAAAAATATGACTTTAGTATGCATGTATTCAAAGGGCTTAGAAATCTCCGTGCTACACCAAGATTTCTACCTGGGTGGTACCAGCAGCCATGATAACCTGATCAGTGGTATCAACCTTCAGGGGTCCCTGACTCCAAGTCAACTGGTTATGGCCTGCAACACAGGCAGAGAACCTAGAGTCTTGCAGTATACAGTTTGGCCACTAGAGGAAGATTCAGCAAACTCCTTTCAGTGTCCCGTGTAAGTGATGCCAGGGCAGTGTACACACTCAGGCACATACACATTTGCTGGGGAGAGTGTTTCACATGGATATTTTGAAGGTTTTCACTCTGGTACCCTCAAGGATAATCCAACTAAAAAGGAAGGTGGCTCAGCCTGTTCATTCTCATTATAGAAGCCTGAGTCTTAAAGAAGTTAAATAGCTTATTCAAAGCCAGTGGTATCTGCCCCTTCGGTTCCTGTCATATCTTCCACTAGGTTAAAGACAAAGCTCAGAACTCTGGCCTTTCAAACTGGGGCTTTGTTCTGACACCACTCTCAGTGTTCATGCAAGCCATTGAGCTAGGCAGGTGGAAAGAGAATAGGACCCTACCTTCCAAGGTACTTGTCTCTATCTCTGAGAAAGGCTAATGATTCTGATCCAAATGTCAATTATCAGCTGGCTGCATTTATAGGAATCATTGATCTCTGCCATCGGTCTAGAAGTTGAGGGTTGGCTTATGTGTATGGGGCTGTAAAGCATGGAAGTCAGTGCAACAGAGTTAGAAAAGGCTGATTTTGAATTGCTTCCTAGGGATTTGAGGGGTCAGTGCAGATCCCAGAATTCCTATAGGAATGGTTGTTCAATGTTCTCTTGCTTTTTAATTTTCTCCTTTCCTCTACCTGCATTTATTTATTTATTCATTTATTTCCTTTTTCACATTTTTCAATATCAAAGAGGGTTTTGAAAATATTTCCATGTTCTACTATTAAAATAACCCTAATGATTTCCTTAAAATAAGGATAACAATTTTTCTTAGAGTGTTACCTCTTCCAGCAAAAACTAGGTGCTATTTTTTCTGATGTTCCTTCAGGAAAGTCTACAAATTCAGAGGCCAGAAGGTATTTTCAGATTTTTCCTTTGTCTATTGTTCTTCGTGCTTTGAACTTAAAGAGTGCTACCAGGAGATTTAGGATGCAAAAATGAGTATAATGACATGGAATCAGAAGCTTATATTTCAGTACAGGAGGTAGCAAATATATATGAAGTTGAAGGTAGAAATAACATAGAATGACCCATTAGGAACTTGTAGTTTTCTCATGAAACTCTTGTCTAAGATTTCTGAAGAAGAGGAAATATCTGAGCTTAGCTTTAAAGAACTGATATAAGTATCCAGTCATCCCAGGGTAACCATTTCAAGCAAAGATATCATTGCAAATTTTTAGTTTTCACCTTTATAAAACTAGTTTTTAGAAGTCTTAAATTCCATCATCATATTTTTTCATCAAATATCCTTAAATCCAAACCTTGGTTTCATATGCCCAGCCTAAATCATTCTCAGTAAAGGACAGACTCATATGAGATTCCAATTTGTCTCTCCAAAAGTGATGTGGGCTGTTGAAAAAATACACTCTTGGCCTTTGGTTAAATACTGACACTAGAAACCACCTGGCACATAGAAATTATTAAAACTGGATGTTTTGACTGACTTCTCACCATGGCCAGGTTCATATGTTAAGGAGTTTACACCTATTTGATCCTTAACACTCGCAACAATGAATGGAACATCTTCAAAGCAGTTTTCTATTTTTTTTTTTAACTTCATTTTATAACTGAGAGAACTGAGACACAGAAAGGTTAAGTAATTTGACCAAACTCAATATGCAAATGTTTGATTCACAATTGGAACCCAGAAGGTCTAATTGGAAAGTTTATGCATAAACACTATTTTAACATAAACTTAACATAAATACTATTTTAGATCGATTATTATTAGTATAAATACATTGCTTATTAAATGGGATTATTTTGGGGGCTGGGGATATAGCTCAGTAGGTAGAGTGCTTGCCTTGCAAGCATAAGGCCCTGGGTTCAATCCCCAGCACCCCCCCCCAAAAAAAGGGATTATTTTTATTAATTTTTTATAGAGCAACTGCTATCTTCTAAGTATTATATTATTAGTTGAGTATATAAATAAACTAAGAATATCTCTCCTTAAACAGTCCTTAAACAGAAGAAGGATCTGAAGAGGATTAACACTTATTTTTTCTATATAGCATCATCGTTCTAGGTACTGGAACAGTACATACTATTGCATATTATTATTCTTAATTCTTTAATACATCACAATGATTCTCATTCAAAAATAGGGCTTATAGATTTAAATAATGAGGCTAATGTCACATGCTTATAAATGGAAGAACTGGCATTCAAACACGTTATGTCTAACCCACAAACTTTTATTCATCCTTCCAGCGATTGAATTTACTCAGTCTGAATAGGCAGTAAAGATAATTTAATGGGAAAAATAACTAAAAGCTTTTTAGTTTACCAAAATATCCAGGTAATTTCTACCACTCTCTAACTCTATTTAGACAGACAATAAATGTTTATGATGCAAAATCATCTGGAGATAAAGAGATCATAGTAACCCTGTCTCAGGAGGCATTTTATCACAGAGTATTCTCTTTAATTCTGTCAACATTTATTGAGTATTATATATTAGTCATTCCCAGATTCTACATTGATACATAACTTAGTGCTTAAATAGTCCCTCCACAAAGGTAATCTCTCTGTGTTTCCTCCAGGAATCAATCCTGATTCACCCAATTGCTATATAGACGGTCCCCAGTCATGATGGCTTGATTTATCACTTTTTGACTTTGCAGTTGTGTGAAAGTGATACATTTAATAGAAACTGTACTTTTGAGTGTTGATCTTTTGCCCCACCCTGGTCATATGCAATGCAGCACAATATTCTCATGATGCTGGACAGGGGCTGGTAACCACAGCTTCCCATTAGAGACATGATCACAAGGGTTAGCAACCATTACTCTAGAGTCTTGTTTTACTAAGCTATGACATTTATTAGATCAGGTGTATTAAACACATTTTTGACTTATGGTACTTTCAGTTTATGTTTATCAAAATGAGACTGAATCGTAACTTGAGAAATATCCATACTTATTTGATGAACTTTGGTAATTGCCATTACATTTGCCTATATCCTATCTTCTTCCACGTTCACGGATTGCATCCTTTGCTCATGACCCTGGCAGTATCTAGCCTTGTTTCTGACACATGGGGCTTCACAAAACTCATTCTGTAATAAATTAAGAGATGAGTGGAGTGGGTAGATAGATATATTTTAGAAAATAATCAGTAAGAGCAGAGGCTTTAAGGTATAAACTACTATAATGACTTCAAGAAATTAACGGAAATTTAGGAAGCAAAGAGTGATGTAGGGAGTGGGGGAAAGGGAGTAAAACAGGATAGGTGACAATTCAGGGCTAAGAATTGTGGACTTAATTCAAATAAATACAACACAAAAAGAAAGAATGTTTTATATACTTGACTTGGTTGAAGTACAAACTGTTGAAAATAATGAACACTTAAGAAGAGAAACATTTTTTCCCAATTATTTGATCCTAGACCCACTCTAGTTTCATCAGAGGATGTTGTTAAAGACCAGGAGACAGCTTTATTTTATGGGATGTAAATAAAGAATTATTCGAAAATTTACAAACCTTCCAGTGATGAATTCCAGTGATTTTGCTAACGATTTGGGAATGGATTAGGACTCTGCCATAAAGTAAATATTCATAATCAGTAACAAATAATTGGTAATGTAGGTTGCATTGTAGATATTTGAGGAATATACTTTGATATGTTTGCTGGTTAGATGAAAATCAGATTTTATGGATGATGGGAAGTGAAGGTATAGGCAGGAGGGAAATCAAGTAAGTGATAAGTTAGGAGAGTAAGTTTTGATCTAGCATTTTGAGATTAAGGAAATCAAATGAGCCTCAGTTCTGGGGGGAAAGAAGCATTTTATTCCAATAAGTCTCCTAAAAGACTTTACCTGTAGTATCAAACTCAGAGGAGTGAAGGTCAAGGAAGTGCATGGCATTTAGAATTAGGAAAACTTATTTTAGATTTGCCTCTACCTCAGACTAAAGATGAGATCTCTAGAAAATTACTTAATTTCCTGAGCCTGTTTCTCAGTTTCCATGTCTGAAAGATGAGGGTTTAAAATCAGAATATTAGATCAGATAATGCAGGAAATTCTTTCCATAAAGTAAATGGAAGCTATGAAGATTTCAAAGCCTGTGATTTTACTCTTATTTCACTTGACTCACAATGAAACAATGAAAAATACATATTGTTGCATATTTTACAGAGTGGTGGGTTTCATTGTGATATAGTCATATATACATAAAATGTAATTTGGTCAAATCAGTACATTCTTTAGGATGATGTGGCATTACATGCTTATGATTCCTGCCATTAGTGCCCAAATGTCCAACACTAGAGACATGGAATTGAAACCTAAAAGAATGGTCCTGGGATTACCAAGTGATGACTCTCAGTGTTGTCATGGAGTAATTCAGGGACATGACATTCAGCGTCCTACCAACTTCAAAGTCTAGTGGCTGATGGTAGTAGAGGCCTCATTAGAAGATAAAACTGAGTTGATTACAAAGTCAGAGGAAGCAGATAAGAGGGGGTGCAATGTATACATCTGTATTAGTTTTCTATGACTGCTATAACCAATTACTACAAACATATTGCCTTAATGGGTATGCATTCATTATCTTGCATTCTAGAGTTCAGAAGTCCAAATGAGATCATTGGGCTAAAATCAGGATGATAGTAGGAAGCATTCCTTTTCTGAAGCTCTAGGGGAGAGTCCATTTTTGCTTCTAAAGGTCACTCACATTCCTTAACTTACTTCTCACTTCCTAGATCTTCAGTGAGCCAACAATGCATCTCTCTGAAAATTCTTCTGCAGTTATTTTCTACTTTTAAGGACACTTGTGATTACATTGAGCCCAATCAGTAATCTAGAAAAATATCTCTATTATAGGATGAACTGATTAGCAGTCTTAATTTCATCTGCAATCTTAACTTACCCTAGCCATGTAACATAACATATTCACAGGTTCTGAGAAATAGCACATGGGTGTCTTTGAGGAACTTTATTGCCTGTCATACTGGTTTTAAAATAAATGCAGGGGAACATAAATACCTGATTGATATGTCCATGCTTGCTGTGTTCTAGGGCTATACCCAGTCTATACTACAATGTTTGTATCATGTAAAAAGTAAAATAAAATAAAAAGTACACTTGGGAATCAAAAGTAATTGACTTGAATTCCTGGGTAAATGATTGAACATTTTAGCTGCATGTTATGACACATGCCTGTCATTCAGAGTTGGGAGGATGAGGTAGGAGAATGATAAGTTCAAGGTTAACCTCAGCAACTTAGCAAAGACTTAAGCAACTTAGTTAGATCCTCTCTCAAAATAAAAAATAAAATGGATTGGGAATGTGGTTCAGTGGTTAAGTGGCCATAGGTTCAATCCCTGGTACCCCTCCCCAAAATTAGCATAGTTTATAACTGAAAATGGTTATGATAATACATATTTTGCAGTTCAAAGGATTAAAATATTTGCTAAGTTAAATCTGCTTTTTGTATTTTTTATGTATAACACTAATAAAATATAATGTTATATTATTGAACTTTTGCATGTTTTTGTTAATTTGGTTTTGTAATTTAAGGCTAACCTTGATAAATATGCTTAAAGTCTTGATAATTCATATACTAGTTGTTAGGAAGCTTATTGATGCATAGGGGAAAAGAATAAGATTTTAGTTTATTTTTCTAAGTAGAGTACATACTCT
The DNA here is from genome assembly GCF_902686445.1 of Sciurus carolinensis. Classification (NCBI taxonomy): domain Eukaryota; kingdom Metazoa; phylum Chordata; class Mammalia; order Rodentia; family Sciuridae; genus Sciurus; species Sciurus carolinensis. The sequence continues at coordinate 104,397,952 of NC_062219.1, forward strand.
AAGCTATCATACAACCTATCATGATTTTTCAAAGAATAAAAAAATTACTTATTGGTTCAAGTAATACCTAAAAGAACTATGTATGTGAAACTTGGCTAAGACTAAAATAAATCATGCTTTTGTCAAGAAATAATTATGTTATAATAAAAGTTAAACTTTTCACTCAAGATGTTCACTATTCCAAAGTGGCACCAGTTCTTGACCTGGTAGTGTGATGGCAAGATTCTGAACAGCTTTCGACTATTCAGCATGTCCATCCAGGAGATGCAAGGACTTCTATGATATTGTGTATCTGTCATGTGATAAAGGAAATCATCATTTGCAGAACTTATCACAGTGAACAAATAAACATTGAGAACTTTTCCAACTCCCACTTTGAGTCTCTTGACACTATTGCAACATGAATTACTCTTGATTGGTCAACTAGTTTTGTCTTTGTCATTAAAAAAAGAACAACAACAACAAATTTTCTTTATGCCATTACCTAAATGGCCAAACTGGTTGTTACTCCAGTACAGGATGTCTCAAGTTCGCAGTGGCACAATGTCCTACTGCGAGAGCCAGGTCACAACTACCCAGGCAGAAGAACACAGGGCAATTCTGGACCAAGGTCAGGTAGGAAGGTGAACTGGAGCACAAAGCCACCTTGCATTCTCTGGGAAACATTTTGGCTTCTCTGCCTGTGTTGGATCTCCTGTGCCAAACTCCTTCAACTGCTTTGAAGCTGTCTTGCTTGCAAGTTGCTGTTTGTTAGTGTAGTATTATGTTGACAGGTCTTTTCATACCTTCAAAGGCTAATGGAAATGCATCATTCATTTTGCTGGTAATGCTTCACCTAGTTCATTTCACCTATTTCACTAGATGATATTAGCACAAGAATCACAAAGAAGTTTTTGTAACTCAACATTGTATTATTCATATTATTCTACCTACTTGAATTAAATCCACAAATCAGTAAATATATTAAAAACTTATCATGTTCAATGTATGGTTAAGTTGTAAAGACATCTAAGATGAGGCTTTACCTTTAGGGAATTTTTAGAAGTCTTTTATCCTTTTGCTACTATGGAAAACATTTTCAGAAACTGGTCACAGGTTTGGAAAAGTATGTAGCTAGGAACTTCAGATTCCAGAGTAAGATTGAATTGAACCAAAGTCAATGGTAGTCCAGATTGAAGAAAAAGTGATAGTTTATTTTTATAATTTAATTTTAAATGTCTATAAAACTCTGGGTTACTAGAAATGTTGTCAGATACTTAATGTGTATAGGGCACATGTGAAACATTAGAATCATGCATTGTGAGACAACTGAATCCTTGAGGATACCACTTTGAAAAACTCATTTAGAAGTATGTTTAAGGAGTTTTTTATAATTTCTCTTAAAAAAAGGATAAGGGTGATTTGAGTCTGTTTGTCAAAGTGTTTTGTACAATTGAGGTCTTGCTATAAAGGAAATCTTTTATTTAATGCTCAACAAAAATGGGTTACATATATGAAAATATCTTTTAGGTAAATTGAATATCAGGAGAGTCCTTTAGAGGAGATCCTATCCAACCCCTCCCTAACAACCAAAAGGCCTACGGCAATAACAGTGAGGTAAAGAACACTGTGAACTCTATTTTGAAACTTTCATATCTTTCTTCCTATCTTTCAATTCTTGCCCTCTACAGAGTAGGTTTCTATAAAACCAGTAAGGTCCCTAATCTTGTCAAACCTGGAAGAAAAACAAACAAACAAAAAATTTCATACAACAATAAGGAAAGGAGAATGATGATTTTCAGAAATATTTTCTTCTTAAAGAATTATCTCAGAAAAGGAGCTGGGTGCAGTGGCCAGCAGCTCAGGAGGCTGCGGCATAAGGATGGCAAGTTCAAAACCAATCTCAGTAACTCAGCAAGATCCTGTTTCAAAATATAAGAAAAAAAAAGGGGGGCTGGGGATGTGACTTAGTGATAAAGCACCTCTGGGTTCTATCCCTGGTATAAATAAATAAATATCTCAGAGAAGATATATAATATAATATCTTATATTATATTATATCTGAGATATAATATCTCAGAGAAGAACATTGAACATGAGGTACCCAGCACTGTTGAAGATGTTTCTGTGCCAAGAGACCCCAGTAGGTACCTCTGCAACATTGGCCTTCCCATTTCATACTCTTTTCTGACTGACCATGGACCTTGGCAAATCGATGTAAGAGTTCAGAAATAAGAAACTCAACTTATGACGCTTGGATTGTTTTCTCTTTATATTATATCTGTGACAGTTGTATTATGGCACAATACCTTATTCATTTTATGACACTAACTGAATCACATAATCTTACTCTGGGAAGGAACTTCAGTGGTCATTTACACTATGAGGAGTCTGGGGTCTTCTGTTCTCTTTGGCTAGGTTTTTAGCTACTATAAACTGTAAACCCCCTTGGTGAGTCACAGCTCAGTGTGGACTCTTTTTCAAAACTGCCTTTGCAGAAATTGCCTCAATTAGAGTTCAGAATTTCTTGAACTGATCATTTATTTTCAGGTCTTTTCATTTAGTGTTAAGAGTCACATTTATATAAAAATATTTCCTTTCTAGATGCCCGGTGTCCTTTAAAACTGGTTCTTATAATACAGAACCCAAAATTCTTTGAGTTTTTCAAGACTTTTAAAAAAATCTGAAAAAATGTAGAAGAATCAAAATTAGGATTTTATTGGATACTAGAGACTATCTGACTCTTTTAGTAATTCAGGTGTTGCTTGTATATGTGCCTTGAACATGACCCTTGTCTTATTGAACTTTGTGCTACTTTAATAAAATATGTCAGTGCTGTTTGCTTTGATTTGAGTCACGTACTTAACTTCCGGGAATGCTCTGCATCAGGATGTATCCTTATGCACATATCTGGAATCATGATCCAATATGGCAAGAAAAATCCATATTCCAGCCAAACTGGATTTCTCAATCTGTGTTCTTCATAGACTACATTTTGAGGTCACACTGATATGACTGCATAAGCAATTCAACACTCCAGAGAAAATGAGGAAATTTTGTATGTATTACAAGACTTTTACTCAGCCCCTAGATTGATCCATCATTGGAAGTTTGGGGGTTTTTCATTTAGCTTGTTCTCCTATAGTTTCCCAGAAGGCATTAACAGCAGTAAGACCTGGCAAGAACAGGTAAAGATGTGCAGATACTATTTGTTGAGAAATAATAATCATTCTTATAGTATAATCCCTTACCTTACGTTTCCTCAACTTCATAATAAAGTATTCTTAGTTTGATTTACTGCTGAGGATGTGATGGAAAATGGGAATTGAGAGGAAAGTTCATTAAATTATGGGAACTCTCAACTTTGTAATATTTTTTCTATAAATGCATAAGCCAATGCATTCTCATATCCATTTCAAAACTCATTTGAGCACATCTAAGGCTGTGTGACTGGGCCAGGTCCAGATGGGTTTAAGTCAAGCACTATATGCATCAGTTTTCTCTGGAAGGTGCTTTCCTTTGTCTGCTTGTTTTCCTTTCTCCACAAGAAACCAGTTGTTGTACAGGAGGCTCTGTTCTCTAATGACTCACAAAATATTCCAAACAAAACTTTTACCTCCTACTTCAGTGGATTTCATTTTTAAGTGTGGAGTCATTGCTTTGTAAGTTACTAATACCAATTTGTCTTTCTTTCTTTCTCTTTTTTTCCTCCATTGAACAATAAAGGGAACAGTTAGAGCTTTAACAACCAAGACATAAATAAGAAAAACAGCTCAAAAGCAGAACACTGTGTGGCTGTTAAACGATCAGCTCCTTTTCAGATCCTCCACAAGGATTAGGAACTAAATGAATCTTTTCACATATTGTTACTCAGACACAAGGCACAGAATCAACTTCATTCTTCTCCTTTGAACCAAAATGACAATCATACTGGGAAGCCCCCACCATCCCTTGAGTCAATTAAAGACCCTGTTACTGGAGTTATTTTAAATGGGTGTGTATAAAGCACTAGGGGACAGATTGTAGGGTATAATCCTCAACTGACAGAGGGGAATGTGCTAAAAGTCCCTCAGGAGATCACCCATCTTGATTTTTTGTGAGACACATGGTAGCAGAAATGGACAAACCAATTTGAATGAGATAAGAAAAGCCAAGCTTTTTCTCCCCTTCCCCCAAATCCTCAACCACCTCACAAGCTGAACCTTTCAAATACACTTAGTGCTGAGGCAATTTGACATGGGTGGTAGATTAACACACCCACACAATGCAAACAGGGATAGCACCTCCTTTATTGATGCCGGGTACGCAGAATCAGCTGCTGCACAGTAGGCCAAAAGCCAGCTTGGAAAGAGTAGAATTGTACCCTTCACTCCACCTTTATTTTAGGGTTCAACTTAGACTCTAGGAAAGGAAAGTTCTGCAGTTTTGCAAATGTTCTTTAAAAACCCTGGGATGAGATCAGTTTGTGTGTCTTTTGTTTTTGATTTTTTTTTTTTTTTTTTAGTTAAAGAAGTGATGGAATATCATCTTTGAAGTATGCTTTTTTTTTTTTGGTTTGTTTGTTTGATTGCTTTTAGTTTCCAAATTGTGGTGGTATTCAGGGGTCATTGGTGGATAGGAGAAAATGAAGAAGTTATAAGAGATCAGGATACACTCAAACCCAGATATAAAAGTGAAACCTTGCTCATTTTTCTAATTTCCACAAATTATTTCATGCCATCATTTATAAACTTCATAATCCTTGCACCCTCGGTCTGCTGAGTCTATCCACAATTGTGGTTTCAGCCTCAGTTTGTATAGTCTTATCTGTTTGCTTCAGGTAGGGAAGACTTCCTAGAGTCTGTGTATAATGGAGACCATATGAGTAAAAGATGGAGAGTATGAGACATCTGCAAAATCTAGCAAGGTTTTCTTGTTCGTTATCTTAACCCCCCAGAAGAACAATGGAATGGATAGTGATTGGATAATGATTGGAGGCCTGGAGATATAATTCAGAGGGAGAACACTTGCCTAGAATGCATGAGGCTCGGGGGCCAATCTCCAGAACTGCAAAAATAAATAGTTTTAAAATAATTTGTGTAGAAACCAATAAGTGGACTAATTAATGAACATGTCATTTATTTCCAAAGGATTCAGGTGCTCTAGGCCCAAACACAGAGCAGGGCCCAACTGCATCCTCTGAGACTGACAGATCCGCAAGGTTCCATATATTTACCTGACCACTCTGATTTCCTGCATATCCTCTTCCCAGTTTCATACACATGAGTCAATGGGCAAAATTTTAAAAGCACTCATTAGGGTCATTATTGTAGGATATGGAAAATGGAAAATAAGGGCATTTTGTCTTACCATCTCTCATTCAGATTTTATTACTTTGGTTAATTTAAACCTTATACATTTTTTTTAATCATGGTAAGTTTTATGGTAAATGACATTTAATTTGCTCAGATTTGCCATGAAATATATTGTTTTTATATGATATTGAGATTTCCATTCAAATGGAAAATAACTGTGACTCACTGAGACAAAAGACATAATATAGTGGAGGGGTAGAAAAAACATATAAAGTTGTCAAAATCATAAATGCTGAATGTGATTATTCATGATGTCTCCTACTTGGTTGTTTCAAGTAACATAAGTAAAAGCAAGTTAAAAATAGCCTTTATCCAGGATATATCTTCTGAAGAAACAGAGATTAAATTTTGGTCAGGGTACTTGCATATCCACCTCATGAAAAAAACAGGTTTCGTGAGAGCAGGGATTTTCCCAGGAATTCATAAACATTTTTCAGAGATGACAAAACTTAAATCCAGAAACAGAGCTGATAATCTGGAACCAATATACATATTAAAGTCACATAAATCTTTTCAAAACACAGTGCAAAGCTACCATAAGAATTTTTTCAGCCTTTGGTGTGTGTGGAGGGGGAAGAGTGGCTAAAGCAATTCCCTTATGGAATTATTTTGTTCTGCCCGTCTGCATTAACTCATGCTATTGAAGCATACTCCTCAAAGTTCTTAAGTACTGCCTCTTATCTCCTCCTATCATTTATCAGTTTCTCAGAAGAACCTTTAATTTCTCAGAATACTACTTTTTCAGTGCATACTCTACTCTTTCTTTTTCCATATTGCTTACACACACATAAAGACATCTTTGTGGAAATAATCCTGAGCATTCCATGGCTTCTAGCCAATTATAGATAACTTTTGAGGTGTAGAAAAGGACAAGGAAATAATTCTTTTGAAAGCTACTCATAACTTGCATACTAGCTTTATAATTCATCAATGGCAATAACAGGAGAATTCTTTGTGTACAGTATGTTCCGAGATGCTTATGACCATCTATTTGTGAATAAATGAGTAAGGATCTTATAAATCACATGCGCCTAATTTGTGCACTCATTTACCATGGTGATAACTTTAAATATGTATTACAACTATTTTATATCCATTAGTATAACTTTATAAAAAATATTAATGTATTTTGTAGGTAATCATTCTGATGCTCTTATATGTTAAATATAAGTATGACTTAGAAAATAAATAAAATTTTCTATAAAGAATTTATCCTTCCTTTCCTGTTATTCCCATGTATTTATCTATTAATTATTGTAATCTGCTTTTGTATATTTATAAGATATTGGTCTATTTTTATATCCTATATCAAAAATTTAATCAATATACTAATGTACCTGGCACTGTGCATTGAAAAACTGATGCTAAATCGAGTTTTGTAATTGTGTCTCATTTTCTCTCCTTTTTTCTTTACCTTTAAAATCTGAAGGAGAATTCATCTTTCACCTGCATTCAAGAAGTCTTCTTACCATTTTTGAAAGTTCTAGGTAAATGAATATTTGATATTCCACAGTAAAAAGTATAATAACACACTTTCCCAATTATGGTCTTCATTTTCAGGACATTAAAAATAGAGGATGGGGAACCAGCTTCTAAAACAGCAGCCAAATTTTTGGAATGGTTTCCTGCTTGGTGAATGGAGTAATACACAAAATTTTTTAACTACTAAAAAGCATAAACAAAACCCCAAACTCCAAACACTAGCGTTCCATTTGTTTTGTGTTTTTCTTATTTTCTAATTCCATTGACTTAACTTCAGTGCATAGAACTACCCTTCCACCTTGGGCAGTCAATCATGTCACATGGAGCAGAAGCCCTCAAGCTGGGGATATTGGATACAGTGAAGAAAATACTATAAACTGTAAATCAAATATGATGTCTAGTTTATGAGAATTTTGCCTGAAGACACATTTTTATTCCCCAAAGCCTCTTTGCTAAAGCATTTATTATGGATTCTAATTCCTTTTGCAAACTTAGTTAATACTCATGGATATCTCTTGCATACATAGCAGGGCACATGCCATCAAAACAAAGGTATCTCTGGAAAGTGCAAAGTAGAGGGTAATTGATTACAGCGAGGAAGGTGGATAGCTGAACTGTATGTGCTGCCTATACAAAGTACAACAAAACCCTCCATTCTCTAAGCCTCTCTGGATGTCCCTTATCACAGGACCCTCTCCTTAAGATCACCAGTTGGAAGTTCACTCTTTGAGAAGAGGTGTTCCTTCAATAGACAACTTCATGATCAGTTTTGAAATAATTAGAAAATATTTTCTTTCTTCATATCAGGTTACTTCAAGCTGGTGTTTATTTAATTCATATTTCTTAAGTTTTCTGGCTTGATTTCACTTGAAAGTCAACATTCTTGGCCTCTACCTCCTGTCTCAGCACGTTTAAGTTGAGGCAGTGCTCTTTCTTGCTTCCTTAAAAACTCTTGCCAAGTACTGGGTATGTATCTTTTGTTCATTTTCAGGGAGTCCCAAAAAATACAAGTCCTGATCCTCCCAATTAAAAGTGTCCCCGAGGGCGGGGGTGTAGCACAGAGGTAGAGCGATTGCATGTGTGAGGCCCTGGGTTTGATGTCCAACACAGAAAAAAAAAAAAAAAATAGTCCTTGATCTTTCTTCATCCCCAGCTCCATATCAAGACATGGTTGACTAAAGTCTACTGGCTAGGTTCTCCCACCTCTATATTCTATATTCTTCCACCTGTCACATCCTGTTGCAATAAAATTTGGCATATAGATATTTCTACATCTGAGCTTTTGATCTGCTGATTTTATGTAAACATTTATACAATCAAATTCTGAAGTGATGAAGGGATATGGATAGCTTTTTGAGAGTTTCTTGAAATAAATTTTGACTCAAATGGGAAAAAAAATGGGCTATGTAATATTTTAAAACTCTGAAAAACGTGTATTTTTTATCTATTTAAATGAATCCATGGAGAAAACAACCCTGGAACCTAGACTACCGGCACTCACTCCTGCTTTACGACTCTCACCATACTTAATGTTAGCTTTGTTCAGTTGGTAGTCACCATATGTTGCCAATTCCTTGTTAAATTGTTGTTTTCTCTCCCTTTAGATCTCATCTCTATTAGATACAAGACTTTCGAGGGCATCAGGGATTGTCTTTCTTATATTAGTTCTTTGAGGTTCCAGTGCATACTGGATTATCCTAAGCTCACTTGGCACTGGTTATTACCTATGTGCATATGATTGTGTGATGGATACACTTGACAGGATACTCCATCAAAAGATGATGGGCATTAGTGAAGTAGAACTATCACTGACTTGCCATATGCAGTCCCTCAATAATTTTATCCTAAATGTTAAAGCACATTTTATGCCTGTATGAAAATTTCACAGTGAAATTCAATAATTTCATATAATAAATATTCACTAATTATAATTTTTTGAAAAAAGAAAGAATAATTTTATCCTGGAGATCACAAAAGGGGACTCCACCTCCAGTCTCAGATACAGTCTTTCTCTATCTTTCAACAGCCTTGAATTCTTCAGTTGAGATGCCAGAAGTGCCCAAAACTCTCTGTCCAGAAGGGAACACTAAATATTTCAGTAGAAGTCACTGGTGAAGTGATGATAGATTTGCTTAGAACATTTTACAGTGTTAAAATGGAAAACCCAAAGCCATTGGCTGGAGTTTGAAGGTCAGGTCTGTTTCTATATCAGGGTGTCTTTTACTCAGTCTCTACTGGAGGGAAAACATTGAATTTCAGAGTTCTGTCTTGACTTCACCTTCTTCACTTTTTCTCTTTTCAGTGTTGCTCCTCTCAATTCTCTTTGTCTGTGTGCTTTCTCCCTCGCTCTCATCTTTTCTTTTCTCCTTCCATATCCAAAATTTTCATTTATGTATTAGCTATCAATTCATAGTGACAGCTTAATGACTGATAACAGCTTTGTGCAGAGAATGCAAATTTGAAATATTGAATTTGAAATATTTGAAAATATGAAAAATAACTGAAAATGTTTTTGTGAATTCTAAGAATCAAGACAGGGGAGAGTGGCTTTAGTAAAGACCCTTAACACTGTGGGAGGTAGTTAATATTTCCCCTGCCTATATAGTCTGCAGAAGACTTGACTTTTTGGCACTTCCACATGAAAACATATCCTCTCAGTCTTAACCTTGAAAGGGATGAAAAACATATGGTTAGCTGCCTAGAGTCAAAGGCTCACTAACTGAATGGTGAAATATAAGTCCATTGTATGATCCAACAATTTGATATTAGACAGGTGGTGTCATCCTTTAAATTTCCTTATTTTAAAACAGAATTTGTACTGGCAACATAAGATCATATATTTTGACTATAACAAGAATTTATTAATTAATTCAATTTATAAAGAAATTTAATTTTTTTCACTAGCCAGGTGCTCTTACCAGCTATGGGGCAATATTTAGAAAATACTGTGATGTTTTTTCATGTATTCAGCACCTATCCATTGAACAATCAGTTTATGCCATTGTTCTAACCAGTGTGAATAGAGTGGTCAGATGGCAAGACCCCAGCTTGCATACAGCAAGTCTTTTTTTTTAAAAAGAAAAAACTTTCCAAAAACATTTTGTCACAAAGAATATTCAAAAAAGATCCTAATTAAAAACACCTTTATTATTTGCACCCTGATACACTTTTCAAAGGGGAAAAGTTTTGAGTTATTTCTCTTTGTTCCTCTATTCAAATGTAGTAATACAGAACAGCCTGAATATTCCTGCAAGAAGGAGAGTAAGATGAAGGAAATGTGGTTTCCGCCCTCAAAGAGTTTACTCTTCAGTAGTACAGAAATCAAATGGGCAATATGTCAACTATCAACAGAGATATGATCAAGATTTCATGAGAATTTGAAAAAGAAGTATTGAGTTTACTCCCATCTTATTTCTCTGGATCTACATTTATCCATGCTGCCCACTATTTCATAAGGATGTCACAGATCTCTCCGGATTGAGCTATTCAAAGACAATTTTATCATTTTCCCCCAAATCTGATCTTTTCTTGTTTTTGGTGAATTTTTAAATCTGACTAAACCAGGTATCTGGTTAGTTACCTTTGATCCCTCCATTGGCCTCAAAAACATCCTGCTGTCCTTTTATATCTTTTATATTTATATGATCTTCATAATTATTACTCTGATTGTTATTATTATTGTTTTTCATAGTACCTTACTTCAAACCCACATGATTTCTTTCCTGAATTATTTCAGAGGACCATCAACCAAAGTCCATATCTCCATAGCACAACTTCTACTCTTGATAATGCTACCAGAATAATCTTTCAAGAATGTGGAGTCAATCATATCAAGAGGAAGAGAGAAAAATGCAAATTACTAATGTCAGTGATGAAAACAGAGGTATTACCACAGACAGTACTGAAATAGAGAGGCTAATGAGAAGCTAATTTGAAAAATCTATATTCCAATAAGCTAGAAAATCTTGAAGACATCAATAAATTCCTAGAGACATTTTACCTATACAAATTCACCCAGGAAGACACCAAAAATTTAGACATAAAAATTTCAGGTAAAGAGATTAAATAAGTCATTAAGAGCCTACCAACAAAGAAAGCCCAGGACCAGATAGATTCTCAGTCAAGTTCTTCAAAACCTTTAAAGAACTAATACCAATCCTTCTCAAATTATTCCATGAAATAGAGAATAAGGTACCCCTCCCAAACTCATTTTATGAGGCCAATATCACCCTGATAGCAAAACCAGACAAAGACACATCAAGAAAACTTCAGACCAATATGCTTGATGAACATAGATACAAAAATTCTCAATGAAATACTAGCAAGTCACATACAAAAACACATTAAGAAGATAGTGCACCATGATCATGTGTGTTTTATTTTAGGGATGCAAGGTGGTTTCAACAAACGGAAATCAATAAATGTAGTTCACCACATCAATAGACTTAAAAATAAAAATAACATGGTTATCTCAATAGATGCAGAAAAAAGCATTTGACAAAATATAGCATCAATTCATAAGTAAGAAACTAGAAAAAACAGGAATAAAATGATCATTCCTCAAAATTGTTAAAGTTATAGATAAAAAATCCAAAGCCAATATCATTCTAAATTGAGAAAAACTGAAAGCATTTCCTATAAAAACAGAAACAAGACAGGGATGCTCACTTTCACCACTTCTATTCAATTTTATCATTTTCCCCCAAATCTTATCTTTTCTTGTTTTGGTGAATTTTTATATCTGACTAAACCAGGTATCTGATTAGTTACCTTTGATCCCTCCATTGGCCTCAAAAACATCCTGCTGTCCTTTTATATCTTTTATATTTATAAGATCTTCATAATTATTACTCTGATTGTCATTATTATTGTTTTTCATAGGACCTTACTTCAAACCCACATGATTTATTTCCTGAATTATTTCAGAGGACCATCAACCAAATATCTGGTCCTCAAATATCTGGTCAGAGCAATTAAACAAAAGAATGAAATAAAAGCGATACGAATAGGAAAAGAAGAGCTGAAACTAGCCCTGATTGCTGACATAATTCTGAATTTAAAAGATCCAAAAAACTTCATCAGAAAACTTTTAGAACTCATAAATGAATTCAGCAAAGTAGCAGGATATAAAATTAGCACTCATAAATCAATGGCATTCCTATACTCCACAGATAAATCAACCGAAAGAGAAATTAGGAAAACCATCTCATTCACAATTATGTCAATAAAATAAAATAAAATAAAATACCTAGGACTCAATCTAACAAAAGAGGTAAAAGACTTGTGCAATGAAAATTTCAGAACATTAAAGAAAGAAATTGAGGAAGGACAGAGAAGATGGAAAGATCTCCCATGTCCTTCAATAGGTAAAATTAATGTTGTCAAAATGGCCCATACTACCAAAAACACTGTATAAATCCAATACAATTCACATTAAAATTCCAATGATATTCTACATGGAAATAGAAAAAGCACTCATGAAATTCATGTGGAAAAATAAGGGACCCAGAATAGCCAAAGCAATCCTTCAATTTCTTTCTTCAGTGTTCTATAGTTTTCATTGTAGAACTCTTTCACCTCCTTGGTTAGATTTATTTCCAAGTATTCATAATTTCATTTTTTTAATGTCATTGTGAATGGAATAGTTTTTCTGATTTCTTTTTCAGCAGCTTCATTATTGGAATACAGGAAATCTATTGATTTATGCATGTTAACCTTGTAACCTGCTAATTTACTGAATTTGTTTATCAGCTCTAGCAGTTTTCTGGTGGAGTTTTGTGGGGTCTTCTAGGTACAGGATCATGTCATCAACAAACAGAGATAATTTGACTTCTTTTTTCCCTGTTTGTATCCCTTTAATTTCCTTCTCTTGCTTGATTTCTCTAGTCAGCATTTCAAGAGCTGCATTGAATAGGAGTGGTAAGAATGAACATCCTTGACTTGTTACTGATTTTAGAGGAAATATTTATGGTAGTTTTTCTCCATTTAGTGTAATATCAGCTTGGGTTTGTTGTATGTAATCTTTATAATGCTGGGTGAGTTCCTTGTATCTCTAGTTTCTCTGGCATTTTTAATATGAATGAATGCTGGATTTTGTTGAAGGCTTTTTCTGCTTCTATTGAGATAGTCATGTGAGTCTTGTATTTAATTCTGTTTAAGTGGTGAATTACATTTACGAATTTATGTATGTTGAACCAAACTTGCATCCATAGGATGAAACCCACTTGATCTTGGAGTGTTATATTTTCAATGTGTTTTTGAAAACAATTTGTCAATGTTTTATTAAAGATATTTGCATCTATGTTCACCAGGGATATTGGTCTGTAGTTTTCTTTCCTTGGTATATCTTTGCCTGGTTTTGGCATCAGGGTGATACTGACTTCACAGAATTAATTGGGAATGTTCCTTGACTTTCTATTTAATGGAATAACTCATAGTCTCTCTCATGAGGAAGCTAGAGCAAAATAAGGGTGAAACAGGGATCCCATGTAAATGGAAGATTGATGAAGTAGAGGAAGGGGAGAGAGGGGAGGGAGAAGGGATAGAATAAATGAGAAAGAAATTCACTTAATTATGCTATGTACTCATATGAATATATTAAAGTGACATTCACTTTTATGTATATCTATAAAGTACCAATTAAAAATAATAAATAAATAGAAGGAAGACCTGAAAAGTACGGGGAACAGGTGAGGCAGAAAGTGGTGGAAAGAGAAAGCACTGTGGACCGAAATACAGAAAATTATATTCCATTCATGTATGATTACATTAAGATGAACTCCAATTTTATGTATAACTATAATGCACTAATAAAAACATAGAAATAAACTTTATGAAGACATAATTTTTGTTTTGTTATTTGCTGTATCCCCAGTTCTAGAATAGTTACTAGCATATAGTACATTCTCAATAATTATTTTTTAAATGAAGGAATGAATGATCCAGAATCTGATTTGAGATCTGTCTAAATCCTCAATGCTGGGTTCAGTTTCACCTTGTTGGATATGGAAGTTATTGATGGTTTTGTTATTGAAATATCTTCTTTTATTTCCTAATCCTTGACATGTTTTCTTCACCTCTTGAATATGTTTCTCAATCTCATATTTATGATTTGATTCCTCTATGATGAAAGTAGATCACCAAGTGCTTGAAATGTGGTAAATTTCCTGGCTGATTCAGACATGTAGAATTTTAGAATTTGAAGAAAGCTATAACCATATCAGCCTTTGCTAGATCTTATTTTTCTAGTTGCTAGGATCTTCTTTTCCTATCACCCCTAACTTGCCTGATGGCAAAACTGCCATGTGCTAAGTGACAGGGATGGACAGTGACACCATCTCCCTGTGTACTCTTCCTCCACCATCAGGCTTCTTTTCTGCACAGCCTCTCTTATCCTGGGCTCCCACCACCCCACTTATCCATCTGTGTCTGTTGCATGGATGCAACCTGTCTCCAGCATGTGTCAGAACAACTGCTTGATTATATCAGTAAAGTTTCAGAAATCATTAAATATATTTAATATACTTGGATAAAACAATGAAATGACATAATTAAAATTTTTTAACCAGGGATAGAGACTTTCAAAGAAGTAAAAGTTGTAAGTTGAGGACTGCATGCTCTGAAGAAGTAGGCAAGAGGGCCTCAGTCGCCAAGTTTCAGAATTTCACAGAACTGCAAATATTGCACTTCAGGGAAAATCTGCCATGAGAAAATGGAAGAGATTGGGAAATGCTGTTTGGACCAATAACACATCCTATTTGGGACATTACACAGCACATTGCTAATTAGGGCCATATTTTATTGACAACAAAATTGAAAATCAACAGAACAGGGGCATTTTTTAAAATCAGTATCTTTCTACTGAGAAGCTCACTGCTCAGTTAATATTTGAAAACTGCTGAAAACTTTAAAAACCTCTGTTCCAAATAGTGATTAAGGAGGGAAAAGTGAGAACTGAAACAATGCCAGAGTTTTAACATAATATCTGTGGGTGCCTTTGTGAGTGCCACATAAAAACAAGTTTCTCAATATTTCCAGGAATTAAATGCCATCTTCAGTATAAGTTGTGGGAACTTGCTATATTATCAACAAAGGGGATTTAACGCATTTTAAAAGGTAAAAAGAGCATGTACTGTCTGAAATAATCAGGGTTAAAAGGAGTGAATTGGAGATCTCTGAACGAATAGAGACTGTGATTTGTTTTTTTCTGAGAAATTTACCCTGGCATGACCACTTCCTATAATGTTTAACTGGTTACAGTCCAGACTGTAATGCACAGAATCCCATACAACTCTGCCCTCGCTTGTAAATTGCATGTCAGTTGTTGCCTGTGTTTATGTCTCATTTCCTTTATTGCGTTATGAACTAAGCAGCAGCGTGTTCTCTCCTCGCCCTGTGCCTCTCATCGCATGGAGGGCTGAGCTGTGCGTGGTGTGCAGTCAGAAATGCCTATTGAATGAACTTCTTGTCTATGTTGATCCTATTAACCAGATAATTGCCTAATCTCCACTTGGCTTTGTGCTCTATAGGCACAACATAACAGGTGAAGTGAATAAAAGCTCTCTTCCAGCAAATGCTCTCATGAATGGGGTCTTTTTTAGGGAGGATGTGGTCGCCTGTACCTCTGGAAGACAATGTTCATCTCACACCAATGAGCAGATTAGACCCAGAGCAAAGTTGACCCAAAAGATCAGATTTAGTATCAACACAGACAAACCTTTATAGAGGAGAAATCAGGAGGAAAGCTGCATGCCTAAGTAGAATAAGACTTTCCCTTTCCATGGCCACTCTTCTCTCTGAACAAACATTTGAACCACAGACATTCCAATCCCCATCAACACTGTTTACTTGGGCTGAGGCAAAACTCAATAAGATCGATTCCAAGTTACAGAGCCAGATATACAGAGAAGGAGAACTGTGGTGGAGATGGAAGAGAGAGAGAGAGAGAGAAGAAAGGAGAAGAAAGAAAAAAAATCTATGCTACTAGACACAGCCAGAATTTGAGTTGCTAAAAATCAGGCCAATTTATGAGCTGATGGGGTATAAGTCTACCTCTTGACAGATCCTTTGCAGTTGAATCTCTGAGTTATCAAATACAGTCAACTAGCATTTTATAGGATGTTCTGTTATTACAAAGGGTCAAGAATGTTCATTCAGAGAAAGTTATTTCAAGCAGTTACATGTGTATCTTATATCCCAACCCTTGGTACATAAAAATATAAATAGGTGACATACCATAATATTTTCATATTGGGTAACTACAGAGAATATTTTGGCATGGGTGCTTAATCTAAAATGTTCAATTTTAATCAGTTTGAACTATGGTCTGTCTTTCTGTGAACTGAAAGCCACCAATCAATTTTCCTTTATCTTTTTTTCTGTTTTTCTTACCCAAGGCAATGCCTTTTGTAAAAGGGTATTTATTTTTAATGGATTTTTTAATGAATTTTTCAGTCAAGCTATTAATAATGCCATTAATTATAGGCAGCTTGTATTAAAGTGCACGCTGGCCTCTTAATCCTGACCCCCAGCTATTGGCTTGCAGCTAATCCAGCCTGGTGCTTGGCAGAGAAGGGCAGGCCTCAGCCAGCGGCTGCTAGGAAACAGGATGGGAAAGGCAGAACCAAGGGATAAGAGGGAGGAGGGGACGAATAGAATGTTTCGTCTCTTCGTTGCCAGAGGGCCTGAAGTTTAAAGCCAGATGATGTGTGAGTGGGGTGGGATAATCCCGTGGATGCCATGCAAGCACTTAGGAAGAACTTCCCACTGGAAGGGCTTTGCTCTGCCTTCAAGGCCTGGCCGGTTTGATAACCCCACAGGAACACTGCGCTCCCTTACCTGAGGCGGGTATGTGTGACTGCTTCAGCTTCAATCTGCTTAAATCGACCAGACAGAAGCCTCAGCTACATAATGGATTCCAATCCCTAGCTTTCTTTCCTCCAGCACCCCAGCTTCCCAGTGTTAGGAAAAGTGTTTAATTACCATTTGCTTTCAAGATAATTAAATGTTTCAGGATTTCATCCTTTAGTGAAAATACTGCTGTGGGTTTATGGGGATGAGTGTGCTGTATGTTTTTAAGTTGCTGGGTAGCACAAGCAAACCATCAGGTTTCCATGAGTAATGAGCAAGCTTTTGGGTGTCTTTTGTTGACTGTTAGGGTTGACATGGTGAGTTCCATTTGAAAGAAGGAAGCTAGCTCAATCTGAAGATGATGGGAAAAAAGAGTTTCATGAGATCATAAGCGGAGCAAAATGGAGACAGCATACATCAAAAATGACATTAAGGAAATTGCAAAATCAGACATGCAAATAGACACATAAAGCTAATGCTTTTCCCCCACAGTACTGGGGATTGAACCCAAGGGCTCTCTACTGCTAAACTACATGCCCAGCCCTTTTTACATTTATTTTGTGACAAGATCTGACTAAATTGCTCAGGCTGGCCTTGAAATTGTGATTCTTCTGCCTCAGCCTACCAAGAAGCTGGAATTACAGGCATGTACCATCAGGCCCACTTTGAAAAATTTTTAAAAATTATGATCATGAGAAAAAATGAAGGACAATAGGAACCTATGGGTCTCCTGACAGTAACTTTTTTTGCCTTCCAAAAGGGAGTCTTTGCATGCAATTAGTATAAGAAAAAACATGGTTTCTAGTAACAAATTCTTTCTAATCAAAATGAATAATAATCCTAATGTCATTAGTCTTTGAAGGACACTGCTATTGCTATTTTCTGGTATAATGATTTTGACATAAAACAAGGAGAAACCACACTTTTAATTATACTCAAAGTAAGTCTGAGTTCAATTCTCCAGAAAATGAGAAAACTTTAAGGGAATTATTTCATATTGGATCATGATAAATCTTTATATTATTATAGAAATAGAAGGGTTACAGGAGGAGTTGATTTCAGAACAATTCAATTGTTATTACCACTTTTATTTTTTTCAACTAGAGATATCATCGATTTCTCACCTGACTAAAATAATTTCTGCCATTAAAAATAGAACAATACAGTAATGGGTTGTTTTGCATGACAAATGGGAAAGAACCATCACATTTCATTAAATTACTTCTTGATTCATCCAAAGTATACTACATCTCTGACAAGGGTCTGAGACTGGGTCAAATTTCAAAGACAGTGATGAACAAAAACAGCATGAACTCACAGAGCTCAATATTTTAACTGAGATGCCTTGATGATGCCAACATCTGCCCAAAATAGTTTCCTCCCCATCCATTCACACAGAAAGTAATATACTGTGCATACCAGAGACCATCACCAGGACACTCATCAGTGTTGCTAAAGAAACACTGAAGAGTACAATATCAAAGACATGGAAAATAACTTGCTTACTCCTTGACTACTAACTTCAATGAGTCGAGAATATTTTTGCTGAAGCTGAAAGTATGCCTCTTTATTAATCTGAGATAATCCTCTCTGATAATATCTATGTGAAGTTATCACATGCAGGAGTTTTATGGAAAGTTAATTTATTACCACTGGGAACAGAACTCCTCGATCTATCTGTTGAATCAGTTTCAGAGGTCACCCTTGCCAGGAAGTATGAAGAAATTTCCTCTCTCATTCTTAATAATTTTCATGATGCCCATGCTTCCTTAAGTTTTTAGTGATAAGACCATTACCTCAGCAGAGTCAGAAGAAATATTCTTCATATCCCCAATAGTTATACACTTTTAAAATTTTCTTGGTGTATGAGAGAATTTAGTTTATGATTTAGGAGTATAAATAGAGTTCTATTTATTACCAAGAGTTTGTTATGTTTGATTTTCCAACAAACTCTAATTTCTTGGGAGCAAAAACTGTTTCTTTGTTTTTTTCTGGATCTCTCAGTCTAGTGCAATAAAAGACAGTTGGAAATCAGGACATTTATTGAATGAATAAGAGAATGAAAGGTGAAACAAATGAAAATCATTTAAAGTAAGATATAAAATAATTCTAATTTTATTTTCAAGAAAACTGATTTCTACTAAGTTGTCCTTGTATATTTGATTCTCTCCACCCCCCCGCCCTTATTTTGACTCTCACGTCAATCTGCAACCTGGGTAAATTTGAACATGTTGCTTAACCTCA
The DNA here is from genome assembly GCF_902686445.1 of Sciurus carolinensis. Lineage (NCBI taxonomy): Eukaryota > Metazoa > Chordata > Mammalia > Rodentia > Sciuridae > Sciurus > Sciurus carolinensis. The sequence continues at coordinate 104,416,860 of NC_062219.1, forward strand.
CTAATATTTTGTTTCTTCATCCTTAAAGTGTGAATAAGAATCCCTACTTTGCTGGGCATGGTGGCACACACCTGTAATCCCATTGATTCAGGAAACTGAGGCAGAAGGATTGCTAGTGCAAAGCCAGCCTCAACAACTTAGCAAGGACCTAAGCAACTCAGTGAGAACTTGTCTCTAAAATATTTTTAAAAGGCCGTGGATGTGATTCAGGGTAGAATGCCACTGGGTTGGAACCCCAGTACCCCCCCCAAAAAAAAAATCCTAGAATCTTACTTTTCAGAGTAATGCAATTTAATGAATGTAAAGGTCCCAATGAAAAGCATGAGAAGAGCTCACTATATAGCGATAAGCTTGTTATTACATTTGGAGCTTTCTGATGCTACACAAATTAAGAATATACAATAATTATATTCTACTTTTGAGCTATACATTCTGGGAAAATAGTTAATACCCATTCCTTGATTTTACTCCAGTGCCTATTATTCTATATGCTTGGTTTACCTAGAGATCAGATCTCAATGGTCACTACAGTAATATAATAAATTCCAAATCTTGAAGCCAATTTTATACAATTAAGACATACAGAGCAGATTAACTTTTCACCTATGTATTACTTGGAGTCTTCTGAGTTTGCTTCATTTCCACATTCTTAAAACATATTTTGGGGTTCACAGTTTTTTAATTTAAAAGATTTAATATTACTTATGATTTATCAGGGTTCAGATTCAAAATCAACCTCAGGATAAAACTTTCTAATTAGATTATTGACATTCTGCTACTTGACTAGAGATTGCAGGAGGATTCTACATAATTTTAATTTGATGAGCACCCGATCTGAAATCCACTAAAGGAATACACTGTTCTAGTGTTTGATAGCTAGGCATGTTTCCCACTAGACTCATGAACTCGGAAAGTGTGTCCCAAATCTGCAGAGGGGCAGGGTGAAATGAGATTGGTGGGAATAGACTCGGCTGTCAGGGAGACCAGATTGTGTGCATGTGACAGTGGTGTCTCTTCAGAAGGTGCTGCAGTTCAAGTGTCATTGGTGTTCAGTTGTCTTAATCTGTGTGTTTTCTTTGTTTCCAGTTGTATATTGACTAAAAATTTCAAAAATTTCTAGAACAAATGAAACCATAAGTTATGTTCCACAATTTCTCTAACTCATTTCAAATGCTGTGGTGGCTTTATTACATATCCAAATGTGCTCCCGCTTTCTCTCTTCGATCTTTCCTAGGAAGCTGAGCTTTCTGTTGCTATCTTCAGGGTGACCTCTTAGTTGTCTTAAAGTTCAAAGTTTCATTATAGAGCCAGACCCAGAACTCTTAAAAGTTATTAGTTTATTTATATTTTTGCAGCACAGATCAGGAGTTGGCGGGGGGAGACTCTTATATGTTGCATTTATTTTGGGAAAAATAGAGGACTCAGAAGCCCCTTCTCTCTGAACACAAAAACTACGTTTAGTTAATTGGGCAACGTGCCTCACTGAGTATATATCTATGTCTCTGTTCATCTAAACTCCTCAATGTTCTTCTTTCAACTTCATTTCAGACCTTCATATTTTTTTTTTTAATTTTACAGGTTATATGTAAAATCAATTGCAAGTTTTATGGAATATTTCTAAAGAAAATTTTGTGAAGAGTGGCATAATCTCTGAATTCAGTTTAGTTTTATATGACTGTGTCATTGATTATATTCATAGTTCTTCTATGTGGGAGATATTGCCATCGTATGAGCTATGGAAGCTATAGCAAGTGCACACTGTACAGTTAAATATATTTAAAATGTATCAACTATGAGACAAATTCTTCTAAGATAAGATTGAGATGGATCTAATATTTTCCTGAATGATGAAAAATAAAACACCATGATATGTCAAGGTTGGAAATATCAGAAAAGACTTTAAGAAGACTAACTTCATAACTTTTCCCTTTCTTTGCCCTCCCACATTTATCCCCAAGTAAGTAGTACTGAAAATTTAGTTTCTGTTAAAGAAGAAGGCCTGCTTATGGATGGTCTCTGAAAGTCATGACACCACGGACAGCCAGGACTCAGTGTTCCTGCTGTTTCTATCAATGTCATGCCACTGTATAAAACAAAATGAAACAACTCATCCTCGTTTTCATATAACACCTTGCCTACTGTCTAAAAGGTACCTTTATGTTCATTTCTTCATGCTCTCCCTGTGATGACTTTACACAGTAAAGGACTATGAGAAAAGAGTATTATCCTAATTTTACAGATCAGGAAATTAAGGTTTAGAAAATTCAAGTGATGTCCACCATCCTACAGCTCCCACTTAACAGTTAGAATTCAATCTCAGGTGATCTGAATTCCTATTCAGTGCCACTTTTTTTCACTTCAAGATACAACTTGGTACTTAATGCTGATGAAAGTTAACCTGACTCTCTATGGTATAGGAGCACAGCTATGACAGAAACTGGGTTAACACATTGAATGACAGGAAGTCACATTTTCCTTTCAGTCCACAGACTTCTAATGGTGTTTCTGGAGCACTTTGGAATGCTTAGTTCATTCTGTGAGAAATACAAAGATCCCATCTAGAACCCTCTTTCCACCATCTCAGATAGCATTGGAGATCTTTCTCACAGGGTTCTGATTCCATATCAGCCAGGAGAGGAAGGAAGCACACTGCTCCTAAAGTGGAAGACTACAAAAATGAAAACTGAATCTTTGAACAAACATAACTCATCAACATGATAAATTTACCCACTTAAGGAAGGGTAGGAAATTTCCCCAAGATATCTTAGAAATTCAAATCATTACCTAAAGACTCTGAAGGAAAGAGCCTGAAATAAACTCTTAGTATAGCTGTAGGATCCTTGCATTCTCTAATATCCTTGGATCCAGACTTATTCCACTCAGTTCTTTACCCAGCTAGTGGTGGGTAGTGAAGGACAGGGGAGATGCTGAGATGATATGAGCTGTCTTACATTTTTAGCTCTGGGTGACTCTTATTAAAACCCCAAACAAGGAAAGGAAATTAGGCTTTCTGGATTCCTCTTCTTTCCATCTCTCAATTAATTTGTTGGCAAGACAGACTACTGAGTTGCTAAACTCTTTGTACCTTGATCAATAAGACCTCTCTCTCTCTCTCTCTCTCTCTCACCTTTTAATAGTACTTAAAGGAAATGTACATGATAGTAGGGCAGTGTTACTAAAATTAATATTAAGTTCATCGATCCATAACTGTTTCAAATCCTTAATGAACTCACTTCATTCTTGTCCTTTCTTCTGTTCCACTGTAATGGCATGGCTTTTAAAAATATTTTTCAAGGGTTTCTGGCAAATATATATAATTCAATATTGTTCCTAACCTCCCTACTTTCCTTTTCCTAGGGAAGTTTCACATGGCTGATGCTTTATTGTTTCATGTCATTTGCTAGTTATTTGGCTTTGACAGAGCTGGGTTATGGATTCAAGGGAAGGAGAGAGTAAAAGAACAAAAGGAGTCCAATTCATGCTTGAGATTCTTTGTCTTCCCACTGGGACTATGTTTTTGTTTGTTCTTCACAGGAATGATGAATACTGATCAGACTAAATTTAAGACCCACAGGGAAGTTGTATGTACTATAAAATTCTTTGGGTCCTGAGCAGGGTAACACACTTATGATTTCAAAAAGTACTGATGAATCTCAGTAAAGACTAGGGGAAAAATTTTTTTAAAGGAAAGTAAATAGAGAGCCCCGGGGACTGGAATTCTCTCTCAATTCTCACTTTCTCTGTTTTCTCTTAACTCTTTATAGTCCCTACCTTTCCAACATTTCTCTAGGGAGTTAGGCAATCCCCAAGGTTATAGCAAAACAAAAATGACACTCAGTGAGCTTTCAAAGTAAACAAAGGCTATGCTTGTGTACAGAATCTGTTTTATTGTCTCAATTCAACAAACTTCTTCATAGCCTTGTAAATAGCAACAATCAAGACACAGCTCCTGGAATCCAGTCTTATAGAATCCTGGCTAGTGAAAGCAATTAAAACTTTCAGTTCTACCTGCTTTTGCTATACACAAATAGGCATAGTGGTATCATATAATTGGAGAATAGTTGGTTAAAAGGGCCCTAGATGTAAACACATACTTAAAGTGATTTGTGAATACCAAGAAGTCATGTGATACCAATTCTTTATGTATTATGAATGACTTTACCAGTTACAAAGAAAACTAAAATGTCTTACAAAAATTCAATACATGCCTATACATATAGATCTCATTTTACAGACACCTTTAAAGAACAAAATGATAAGCATTATTTTTAATTCATTTGAATAGGCCAGCATGACTTCTTTTTTTTTTTTTTTTCCTTTCGGTTATATTCTTTTCCTCCTTGACAGCAAGGAACTCTATAGTACTGTAGAATATGGCATAGTATATTATTTATGCCTAGGTACTTTTCAGTAAAGGTCCAGCTAGTATATGTTTTAGGTTTTGCTGGACATATGATCTCTTTCTAAATTATTCAACTCTGCCATTGTAGAGCAAAAGAAGCTATAGGCAGGGCTGGAGGTATAGCTCAGTGGTAGAGTACTTGCTCAGCATGCACAAGGACCTGGGTTCAATCCCTAGTACTGAAAAAAAAAAAAAAAAAAGGCAGCATAAAAAGAAGTCATAGACAAAAGGATGTGACTTTGTTCCATTAAAACTTGATTTATAAAAACAGGTGGCCACCCACACACAGGGCATAATTTATCAGCTCGTGAAGAAAAATTTCCCCATCAGGTTTTAATACTAATTCAAAGTCTAAAAGTGTTATAGTTAGTATAATTTGAAATAGTACCATTCAATTAATTCTTCATTTTTCATTTATAATATTACCATCTGAATCTCTCCATTCACTGCTAAGTAAAGTAAGACTATATTGAAAATGTATATGAGTAAGAACATGCATGTGAGATGGAATTCTAGATCCCTCAAGGATTTACAAACTGGTTAAGATAAGACTGTCATAGTGTATTATGTACAGACATTGATAATGAATAATGTAGAAATCCAGAAGTAGAAGTAATTGTTACCGAAGGAATGAAATCACAGTATTTCCAGATAGCAGTTAGTATGCCAAGTGCATTTGTTTTACATTTCTCATTTAACACTCAAAATTAACCTGAGACAATATTGTTACTGTCATTTTTTTTCAGAGAAAGAAATCGAGACAAAACAGTTTTTAAAACTCCATTCCTGCTCACTTCTTTCTTTAAAGTCATGGTAGCTGGTACAGTATATGTTCATCTCTGCCTAGCACAACTTGTAGAAGTAAATGAGAATTTCCTCTCCCTGTCAAGAAGCAGAAGCAGAGGGAGATGGAGTGAATTGCCTCTGGTCTCACAGTAACTTTTAAAGAAGCCAGATTGGAATTTGCAGCCTTTCATTTTTAAGCCACGTCTGAATACAGCACCATGCAAAAGAGCAAGGTCTAAACCATAGTACAGAGATACAAAACCACATTAGAGAGGTGCAGAAGAAAGGAGGGCGGAGCATGAGTTGAACCAACACTGTAAGAATGGCACTGGACTATTTTGAATACAATGCTATAAATACACCAAAGAATGGAGAAAGGGATTATAGACTGATGAGAACTATTATGGGATGATACTTCTGAAAATCTCCTACAAGGTTAAACTAAAGCAGATGAACCCCTATGTTGCCACAAGGATAATTATATCAGTTATTTGCCAGTCTTTAGATCTTAAAGTCATTTTAAATGTCATTATCTCCTTAGGTGATAAGTCATTTTAACTTCTTGCCCCCAGTGTTCTCATCTGGAAAAATAAAAGACTGAAGCACTGTTGGCTCCTAAGGTTATTTCCAACTGGAAAAAACAAATGTATCTGTGATTCTTGAATTCACTGTGATCTAAACCTGTGAATCATATACATATGGCCTTTGGCTATTAATCTGCCTTCCAGAGTTTGCAATTGAGACCTACCTAGGAAATAAGTGACCTAATATAAAACAAAAATTGGAGACAACACATGCTAATAACTATGAATGTATTTTTGTAGCATGAATCACTACCACAGCCAATTATTTCTTTTTATTAAATTAGGGGTGCATTTTTAGTACATCATGACTTTGACATTTTGGGGAATACTGCAAAGTCAGAAGTATCAGGGTGTCAAAACTTATAACGGGGACTTCAAAATGAAAGTGTAGGTGTGTGTCTTCCTTTAGACTACTTCTGAGTAAATCTGTGGCCCAAGAGCATTTTTTCTGGTCTGGGCAATCAGGGGCTGGTGTTAATAGTCTTTCACTTTCAGAAGATGGGATTAAGGAACCATCATCATTGTTTCCTGTCCCTTCTCTCACATTACTGACATATGTTACAGGGAAACTCTGCCTCCACAGGCTAGACCATTGCCGGGCATTTCTGTACTTAGCACAGGAAGCCTGATCAATTAGTCCATTTTAACAGGAGCTCCCCAGCCAGTCTCCCTCTGGAAAATAGGTGAGAAATTCTTATATTCCTCTCAATATGTTAATCAGACAACTGGTATCACAGTCCTCTAACTGTGTAATACCAGTCCCCCTTGGCAGATATATTTTATTTGGATAATGATGTGAAATTTAAGATCTACGTTTCAATTGTGCAGAGCCATAGGCAGTTGTCAATTTTAGTGACAGACATAGACCTCGAGCTAAATTCCTGTGCACAAGCAAAAATTCCAACAAGCGTAGCACAATTCTGGTCCCTTAATAGAAATACATTTTCTCCCATCGAGGGGCAGTATTTTTAAACTGTTCATCGTATCCCTTGGTACTAGCAAATCATTAATGTTCTCGAATATTTCCTTTAACATGGGCTTTGGTGACTTGAGCCATCAACCAGTCTGACAGGAAATCAGATGGTTATAACCTGATATCCTACTTCTTCTCTAGGAGAACAGTGCTGATTATACACCATTTTTTATCCCTCTGCAGTTTCTCTAACGATGTTGCTAGTTAATAGGTCCAAACTCCAAGGCAAAAAGAAGAGCTCTTCCCTGCTGAATTTCTAAGACCTTAGGATCCACATACTGGGGAGAATTCCCACTGCCGATCTTGCTATTGGCAATTACATTAAAGAAACAGCCAGAAAGTGAACCTTGTGGCTTGGGGCATTGGTAATGTGATGTGCAGTCTCTCACCTCGAGGTCACTGGTTCAAATCCAACAGTGGCTAATAAAGGCTGAACAGTATCTGGTTACTCTAGGTAAAATTGTTAGATTTGTGAAAATACACAGAGAGTCCAGAGGCAAATGTAGCAAAGTAAACATCACAATTAATTCTGATGCATTGGAATTTATGATTTAGCACTTTAGTGAGTTTTAACTAGGCAAGTTGAGGAGAAGGAAGAAGAAAGAAAGAGGGGGAGTCAGCAAAGTGCACGCATCTCCTATAAAACTGACGGCTTTGTGCTGTGGCCTACAGGTAAATAAACCCTGGCTTTGTCTAACCTAAGAGCAAGGGAATTCCAGAGAAAAAGGTCCACTTCCTGAAATTCAAATCAATGACATCAGTACAGGAGGCTGGCTAGTTTTTCCTCCTCCAGTGTTGAACAGGAAGGAACTGTGTGGGACTGACTTGTTTATATACTTCCAGGTTCAAATTAGTGGTACAAACAGGAAGACAAAGGATTTGGGGCTGAGGCATAATATGTATCATACCTCCTCTCTGGATTTTATTTTCTCATTTACAATAAAAATTTAGGGGGAAAATCTCTAGCTATATCAGTAGCTATATGAGTCTATGTTGTATTGAGAACTCTGAGCTATAGTGCTCTAGAATTTAACTTTTTCACACCCTGATTGACAAGCATCATCACCTCTCCATCACCTGTGTATTTACATTCTCTGACATGAGACCCCATTCCACCCAAGTTGGAGATCATCAAAACCAAAACTGAAATCTTGACTTTGCTTCTCCTGGTGTGTATCCTGGTACGGGGGACTTCATCTTCCTGATCTTTGGCTTCCTTAACCATAATAAGAGAAAAAGACTAACGACCTCAAAGAATAGCATGGATTAAAGAAGATAAAGGGAACTGCAGTGCCCTAGGGCACAGTATATATGCAATGCATGGTACACATTTTATTAGTAATTACTTTTTTTACCTCCTTCACCTCCATTCCCAAAGAATCATTTATAAGATTGGTTATTGTTCATTCACTCAAATATTTCTAAAATTTGGACTTACTTTTTCAGATTCATATAATCAGCAAATTGAGTTACCTAGTGTGAGCTGCTATTATCCCAACCACACATAAAGTAAGGATGCTCATCCTACTTTAGTAGAAGGACTGCAAAGGCCATTACAACAAAAAAAGTGTTTTGAATACGCAAAATAGCCTGGGCAAGCATTTAATTGGGACAGATATAAATTTTCAAAGCTGGATTTCAATTTTTTTTTTTAAAGTGACCACTAGGGAAAAGATCAGCTTTTTGTGGTTTATTAGAGATGACTTTACAGCTCATGTTATGTTCATTTCTGGATTCATTTTTTTTTTGTCTACCTTTATTCCATTTTCCCATATTGCCTCACACTAGATGTACCCAAATTGCTAACTGCAATGACTTATTAATTGACATTTCATGGATAAAAGAGAACAAGCTGTAGAAGATAAATGAGACTTTCTCTTTATCACTTAAATTCTTGTTTTCATACCTAAATAATCAGAGCAGGGTTTCTTGACTTCAGGATGGATAAATCTTTGTTGTGGGAACTGTTCTGTGCTTCATAAGATGTTTATCAGTATTTCTGGTCTGTACACACCAGATGCCAATAGCACACCCCCAATTGTGACAATTGAAAGGTCTCTGGATTTTGTCCAATGTCCCCTGGGGTTGCAAAATCTACCCACTTGACAACTAGTGTCCTGGAGGCTCCACCTAACTCCCCAAGCCATCTGTGAAAACACTACCAGTGAAAGGTAAATAATTGGCATTTTCCCAGAGAACATGGGGGTTATAATTTGTGTTGTTTACTTGATATCCAAGTTACCTGCAGCCATCACTTGCCTCTCTGGTGTCTTCAAATCTTGTACAAGGGCTGTAGGTATATGTGTGTAGGGATTTAGTGTTACCTTGGGATTTGGAAACAGGAACTAGAGGATTGATGATTGTTTTTATTTGACAGTTTCTGAAATTCTGTGGCTATTGATCTTTGATGTCTTCCAGATGGAACACACAATAACATACAGCACAGTTGTTGATTAAAAAGAAAAATATCATATAGCAATTGCCAAGAAAAATCCACACCCACACAAAATGGGTGGAGCAGAAATCTACCCACAAAGGAACACTGCTAAAAAGGGAACTAGTCACTCTGAGATACAGCATAACAGAGCTGGAGACTTGGAGGAGGAATCAGAGACATCAAGAAGGTCTGCCTCAGTCAGAGTTGCATGACTTTCAGGACACAGACAATAAATAGGTTCAGTTTTCTTCAAAGATTGATTGACACTAAAACTTATATTATGAGTGAGTGTGAAAAGTACAGAAAAAGTATAGAAAAGTACTGCAAATATGCAAAGAAAATTGCTGCACAATTGCCTCTGTAACTTATGGAGGGAAACCAGATGACACATGACTCAACCCCACAATCTCCAAAATGGTATAAAACAGGTCACATTGGACCTGGTCTGTTTGGCACTTGGAGCTTTTCAAACGCAGGCATAGTTCTGGACCATACTTAAGCCTATAAATATAACTGGTATTTTCAAAGATCCTTGATTGCCAGGTATCTTTGTCAGACTTTGGCAGTTTGCCCAAGCCATAGGTGTGTGTTGTTACATGTCAGCTACAGAAATATGCTGCTGAAAGTATTTTGTTGGTGTTTTCTTGCTGTGTAATATGAGCTGAAATAGTACACTTGTGATTGTTCTTACCATATTACTGTTTTCTTAAAATACTAACTCAGAACAGAGGGAGGAATAATTATTTGGGGTTGTTTGCTTGCAGATTCCCTGACTTTGCCCATGCTCCTGGTGTGGGAGAAGGCAGGCAAAATTAGATGAAGGAGATAAGAAATGGGCTTAAATCTAATGTTTTTTCTCTTTTGAAAGGTCATTGTAAGCTTCTCTCCTTCCTCCTCACTTGCCACTCACTTACTCTTTATAAGAAAGTGAGGTGTTTTTATCACCTTGACGTTAACAAAGGGGCATCCCACTTGTTCCCACTGGGAGACTTCCCCCCGAGTAGGAGTTGTTCACAGATTTGAAACTAACTGATCAACTGTTCTTCTCCAATGCGCTTCCCTTGGTTCCTATAAAGAATCTGGAAATACCCCTTTCCCCAATCTGCTCTCCACTCCAAACAATAGTTGATTTTGCCAATCACTAAAAAGAATAGCACAGCCTGGTGACACATGCCTATAATCCCAAGGACCAGGGAGGCTAAAACAGGAGAACTGCAAGTTTGAAGCCAACCTCAGCAACTTAGTAAGAACATTTCTCAAAATAACAAATTAAAAAGAGAACTGAGGATGTTGCTCAGTGGTAAAGTATCCCTGGGTTCAATCCCTAAAACAACAACGACAAAAATAACCACAAGCTCCCTTTTCTAAGCAAAAGCAGTCACATTCGGCCTGTAGAGTCATCCCCAGTAGAGGTTGGAGCTTTGCCTGTGGAGACAGAATATTCTACTCATTTTTCAGCCACATACAGGTTAGAGACAGATTCATCTCCGCAAATCATAAAAGAACAGCAGAACATATATTGTAAATGACTCAAAGACTTCACAAAATACTGTTTGTTATCCTTTAACAATCATTTTAACAATAACTATAAAAGCAAATTACTTTTAGACCTTAAATAAGGCAAGATGTTTAATCTCAAATGTCTTTTCAATAGATATTGATAGAAGAAGATGAACAATATGCTCTCAGTTGATAGATCAGATAGCAATTTTTTTAGGCTGTTTTTGAGTTATATGTAAAAATAGAGTAATAGCCTTTCAAAGTTATTTTGAGGATCAGATGAGATTGTCTATGAAAGCACTTTGAAAATCTAAAGTGGCATTTAAGCACAGACGTGGTGCGTTGTTTAAATAACAGCTCAGTATCTGGGGTGTTATTTTGGCAGATACTTGATGTAGGATCAGGATTAAGGTAAGTTGGGTGGAGGTTTATCTATTATTACCTGGCAACCTTGTTCAAGTATGTGGTGACATGTTAACTTCATTCTGAATTTGAGGAGCCTTCAATGAGATTATTACCTCTAAATTCTTATATTACTTGTGGCCCTGAACTTGAATGATCAAATGAGCAAAGAAAGCCACCAGAAGGTTGTATGGTGCATAACATGATCACCAAACATTGCCTAGATAACTTTTACTTACTTTGAGACATGTAACAGATACATTATCTTTTAAAAAAATATACACCACACCATCACAAATCTATAAGGGATTTATAGTGAGTGTAGATAATAATTGCCTGCAAATGAACAGTACAAGTATAAATACTAAAGAAACAGGTAAGGATAGTAGAGTGAAACAGACATTTTATTACCTCCTATACATATATGACTGCATGACTGATATGATCCTACAATATGTACAATCAGAAAAATGAGAAATTATACTCCATTTATGAATGATTTATCAAAATGCATAAATGCGTTCTACTGTCATGTATAACTAATTAGAACAAATAAAAACAAATTAAAAAGAAGGAATTAAAAATGTTTAACTGCAGAAAAAAATGAAACAGGTAAATAGTCAATTTTGTGACAGCTTGAATGCTTAAAATGTCTTGGGGACTGGAGAAAGAGAAGTAAATGAAGGGAAGAAGAGTGTAGAGGGAAAAGATAGCTCCTTATTTAACTTCCCAGTGATTGCTCTTTGAAAATATTCTCAATTTGAAGCATTTCTTTCTTTTTTGGTAAGGACAGACTCTGTGTTTCTCTGGCAATACCTTTCCTCCAAGAAAAATTTCCACTTTCAGATAAAAGAAAAATACTTCTGTATTTTGATCATTAAAAGAGAGAGAAAAGAAGTTATTCCTTTCTGATTGTACTACTTTATGCTATTGCTCTAAGCAAAAAAGATATTTATAGGAAATAATTATCAAGCTACTTAATTTATTTATTTGAGTTAATACTTGTCTCTGGCATGATTGTCAATAGTTAAATGCTTTCCTTTTTAATAGTAGTTTGTTTTTAAATGTTACAAAAACAAAGGTTTTAACATAGATCTTTAAATACAGAGGGTACACTATTTTTACATGAACTGTTTATTGGATGATGCTTGAGACAATCCTGTTCTTAGTGATTTATAATTGGGCAGTCTGAAAAGCTAAGAAGAGTTGCTTTTTTGGATACTGGTTATCTTGTTTCCAATTCTGTTTCTTTCATTTTATAACAAGGTAGGTTTTTTTTTTTTTTTTTCTAAGTTTCTGGGAGTAATAATGCTTCAAAAATTTAAGAAAATGGCAACCAGTTCTAAATTATAGCTAATAAACACAAATTCTAATAGCAGGAAGGAAGTCTGTTAATTTATAGATAACATCTTAAAATGCTTAATATGAATGCATTTTGGTTCCACCTTCTCTTAGAACTGGTAGAATTGTGAGCCTCGCCAGAGTATCATTAAGTGCCTGCCATCAGTCACACAGAAAGTAAGCAGCAGACCTGCTTCCTCCTCCCTCTGGGCACAGGACAGATTCATAGAAATCATAATGTATGCAAAAACTTTACAGACAGCAAAAAAAAAAAAAAAAGAAAGAAATCGTCATATGTGCTTGTCCCGTGTGTAAATGTTTTTAGAGATAAAGAAGAAGGTCCCTCCAATTTGATGAAATGATTCCTGATTCTAATTAAGAATGGTTTATGATTTTATAACCAAATCTATAATCCTGTTCTAAAGTGGACCCACTACCTGGTTGAAAATCTTACAAAGAATCTGTAAGTAGACAGAAGCCAAAGACTCCAGTCAATCTTCTGCCTCCTTAAAAAGACTTCACATACTGGTGGGAGAGTTGCATGCATGCCTGTAATTGCTCCCCTCATAGAAATGCAGAGAACAGCACCACTATTCTATAAGAAAAAGGGAAATGACAATAAGATTAAAAGCAGGGACTGTCGATCATTACAGCCTGAGAAAAAGTTTAGTTCTCCCTAACAACCACCCCTCCCTCAAAATCTAACAAATATCAGAAACCGATGATACTTCTTGTGCTATTTGTTCTTGGATGCAGAATTCTTCATTAAAGTTGAGGGATTAAATATAGCACTTTAACTAATTAATTATAGTTTGATCGTTTTGACACCTCCAAATGACTCAGCCACATACCTTGAAGCTTTGTCAACTCAATTGCATCTTTATTTTTGTTGCCTTTAACCAACAATGAAGACTAATGCCACTCTTTCTAGTTTTCAATCACCTCTACAGAAGTGCTCCCCTGGCAATGTGCAAGGACAGACCTAATTAATCCCTCATCTGCCCTCCGTGGTGTCTATACATCACACTGGCAGTTGGAACTGCTGCTTGTTTTAAGGCTATTGCTGGAATGAAAAGCTCATCTGTTTTTCAATAATTTTACCACAGGTGGTGATTTGTAATTAGAAAGGGCAGAATCCAAATTTTAGTGTATGTGCATGTGTGTGTGTGTGGGGGGGAGCTCTTGCTCTAGTGTGCATACAAGGGCTTGCATGTGCCTTGTAATTTACAGTGGCTGCTCATTGTAAAAGAGAGGAAAGAAATGAAAAGCAGAAGGCACAAGCAGGAGAAAAGCTTTAACTTTTGGTATAGAGCCAAACAACAGAATTTTAAGAGAACAAACATTTTTTATTTTGATTTTTGTGTTCTTTTGCTGTTTTTGTTTTTATCTATTGATATATAGTCACATTCCAGTTAGAGATCAAACCCTAGGAGAAAGGGAAAGACTATAAGATCTGGGAAACCTCAGGACTCATTGGCGTTCCCAGGAGGGGCTGCATGCTTGTAGTTAGTGTGTGGAGGTAGATCAAGGAAGAAAGTCCAGTGAAACCTCCTCTTTTGACCTGGGTCTTTCTTGGGTATCTGTTTTTATTTTGAAGAGAGAAATTTGCATTCTCATCTTCATCCTAGGTGGAAATTTCTATAACTGGAAAGAGAGTTTAGCTGAAGGAAGCAGTTTGAATCAATTTAGCAAATCAACCAGGAGAGGACCCTGGCTTTGGGGTGAGTGGAAATATTCTGATAAAGACAACTCACCTTGGTCACTCTCTGCTTTTTCTGTTCTATTTGGAGTCTACTCTTCACACTTCAAGGCACTGCTCTTCTATGAAGCCTTCCTCCAGCACCCCAGCTTGTCTTCCCTATGGTACAGAACATGTGGCTTAAGGTTTTTTCTCTGGTGGACAGCTTGCTACTATCAAGAGGGTGGGAGTACTCTTCAGTCCCAGAGCCATGTTGCAGAGCTAGTTTGTTGATAAACATATTCTGAACTGAATTAAACTTTATGATTGAAGTGAATTGAAAGATAGAAATGGAAACAGAAATTTTACTCAGAAGAAACATCATATGTAACTGAAGCAGAAAAACTCAAAGTAAAATGCCTCAGAAGTCTAATTCAGACTGTGCAATTTTTTTAGGGAATAGTTACTTTCCTAAGTGTAGTTTGACTTGGGATATGTAAAGAATGGATAACCCATATAGGTTCCGTGTGGTCTACAATATGGAAACAGGTGCTAATGGAGGATGACTGGTGGGGTAGACAAAGGGAAATAGAATTTTGACTCAGAAATTGTTCCTGCGAACTTATGTTCATTGTGTGGGAAGAGGCTGTTTTATACTTAGTGACATCATGGAAAGATGATGGAAAATCTTGTGCAGAAATCTGAGGTCAGTGCTGGAGATCAAGGTACACAATCATGCTAAGATAATACCCTCCTAAAAGAAAACCACTGCTTTGTTCTCCAAGGCTTTTCTCCCTAAGAGAAAGCTTACAGAACCACAGTAGATCTGATCAATAACCCATTTTCCATTCCATCATGTCTATACTCTTATTCCTGAAGATTGTAGGAAAGAGTTTAATTCAGACCATTGGAAGGCAGTTGGATCTGATAATATATTGTTCTCCATCTAAATAAGCATCTGTACAAATATTCTACATTCTTAATTTCAGTGAACAATGTTATCTACTATGCTTGTCCAGTTGAAAAATGGAAATTAAAAACCGCAAATGCACAAAATAGCTTGGATCATTTTTTAAAACAGTACATTGTTTACAGTTTTGGTTGGGTTTCATAGTTTAGACCTTGGTTTTATTTTGTTCGTGGTGATTTCCAGAATCATCTTGTATCTTTTAATTCAATCTGTTTACTCAAGTATCAATACTTCACCTTATTTTTTGTATGCAGCATTTATTTTTGTATGCAGCATTTATTTTAAACCTGATTTCTTGGTATGACCCTGCATGGATTTTCTTTTCTAATTAGACTTCTATCCCCATACTCTGAAGATGTGGGCCTCACACACACCATTTCCTTTACTAGAAACACCAGCCCAACCTTTTCTCATCATGTGAAAATCTTACCTTTTTCGGCTGAGCTATTCAGGTTGACCATGACACCTTGATTTTCTGACCTTAATCCTATTAGTATATATAGCATGTCATAAAGCTGTACTCCCAATACTGGGGCAATAGATCAAGTTTTGTGGAAAGACATCTCTATATTTCTATATTTATTGTTATTTTATTCTGGGTAGCATGGCTTTATACACTAAAACTTTATTTCTCTAACTACATTATAAACATTTTTCATCTTTAGCCTTTCACAGTGTATAGCACATTACTTAACAAATGTTTGACAAATTGCTTTTAAGCAACACATGAAATACTGTCATTCTATTTCCTGAATATGTACTTCAAAAGAGGAGGAAGTTTAAGATATTGAACATCTCTTCAAAAGAATCAGGAACCTAGTCCCTATAACCAGAGAACCAAGGTTGGTGGAAAGAATTGCATTATTGGCAGAATTGATAAAATATTTCAGATTTAGATTTATGCTAAGCTGGAAGGGATCTTAGAGCTAATCTCCTCTAACTACTCTTTCAACAAATGAGAAAACTGAGACTCTATAATAAGTAACTTGATTTTATATCTTTTCACACTGTAACTGGATAATGTGACTAAGAATATTAGTATAATTTAATATACTTCATATTTTCAAAAGTATTTTTATATACATTGGTTTTTCTCCTGTTGTAGCATTGTAGAATATTTGTTATTATTCCTGTTCTTTTTTTTTTCAGATTAATAAACTTTTAAAAATTCACTTAGTCTATAGCAGAGTCAGAACTGAGACTTGCATTCTAGACCACCTCTCCCTGGGTGACCACTTCTATATTCCCAAAGTCAAATATACATTGCCATTCCAGAAGTCATCTCTGAGTGTGTGTGTGTGTGTGTGTGTGTGTGTGTGTGTGTGTCTTTCTACTCTTTATTTTCTGCTATCACCCTCTTCTTCAAAAGCACTTTGACCTCAATATATCCAAAGCTGAACTGATATTTTCCAAACAGCCCAGGTCTGATCCTACTCCAGTGTTTCCTAGCTTGGTGAAGAATATTCTCCTTCATTAAGACATGAAAACATCTTTTACTCAGCACATTGACTCACCAACCTTGGAAGCCTGACATCTAAATGTCTCTCTGTTCTACTCATTCTCTTCTTATAGACAATCTTCACCCCATTCCATGCTACTGTTGTCTCATGCATGCCTGTGTCAGTATTCTTTCTAATTTCTGTAACTTTATTCTGGGTACCCACTTCAGTCTGTTCGGAATGCACTACATGCAGGGTAATCTTTTAAAAATTTGTTAAGTTTGGTCATTTCAGCAACCCATGAGAACCTTGCAATGATTTCCTGTTGCTATAAGCATTAAAACTAAACATCTTTAATTGACTTTAGATACCTGAAGATCTTTTAAAACTGCACCTGATTTGGTAAGTCAGGCTAGGACCTGAAATTCTGCATTTATAATAAAATTCCAGGTGTTGCCAGTGTTGGTGGTCTGCAAATGACATTGTGAATAGCCAGGTCCTGAAAGTCCTTTAACAGTCTGGTCTACCACCTTCAGCTGTCCCTCTGCTGTTGCTGAGTGTACTGCAGTGTCAGTGGCATCCTTCCCAATCTTTGGAGTTGGCATGTTCCCTCTTTTGGTAAGGAACAAATCTTTGAATCTATTCAGAATGTTTCTTTTCTATACCCATTCCCCCAACTTCACTACCCTAGTGTACTTACATTCATCCCACAGAAACTATCCTCAGGCCAGATCTGATTCCTGACTGAACTTTTCCATCCCAGCACTTAACAGTTCATACTCATGTTTCTATATTACATAATTATTTGATGTGACTACAAGACTCCATGAAGATTGAATTTTGAAGAAAAAACTAAAAACTATGCAATAGGGATCCAAGTATCTTTGCTACAAGTCTCTCTCTTCACACTTCAAGGAATCATATACAGAAGACAACATTATTTCATTACTGGCTCAGATGAGAGATGAACATCAGAACCCAGATTCAGGCCAAAGATGAAAAAAAAAAAAAAAAAAAAGAATTTTCTAACATAACTCAAGACAACAGAGGCCAAGTTTGAATTATGTATCACAGGTCTATTTTGCTTACCATTAAATTCACATCTTGCCTAATACCCAGTACACGGTAGAAGTCCAATAAAAATTCTCTTACTTAAATTATACACCTAAATAACTAAAAGGAGTATCTCCTGATCTGATAGCTTCTCTCAACCAGCACTATATAGTAGGGACACCTTGAGTTGCAAATGCAAGTTACATATATAATTTTAAATTTTCCTAAAGCCAGGCTAAAAAAATGTAAAAAGAAGTGGTATCAGTAAGATAGTGAAATAGGAGATCCCTCACAAATATCCCTCCAAAGCTACAACAATTTTTCCTGATATCCATGTACAAAAGTGACTTCGATGGGGTCTTGAGAATCAAAGGGAGTTTGTGAAAAGCTGGTATAGCCCAAGACCAAGGAGAATCATTTACAGAAGGCAGACACACACCCACTGACCATAGTCCCAGCTCCAGACCTATCAATTGCCCTGTCCCCTTGCAAACTTTCTATAGACTTATTTGGCCTTGATCCTGCTACCCAAACCAGCTGCTGAGGAGGAATGGCACATACTGATGCCTCAAGAGACAGGTCTGCCAACATTTGTGCTAGTTGTAGACACTAAACGAAGCTGTAACTTGGTATCAACGTTCCTCAACTGTGGTCCAAGATCAATCTTACTCACATATGTGACTGGGCTGGGGTCTTAGCTCAGTGGTAGAGCACTTGCCTAGCATGTGTGAGACATTGGGTTTGATTCTCAGCACCACATATAAATAAATAAATTAAATAAAGGTTCCTTGGCAACTAAAAAATATTTTAAAAAATATATTTGATGGACTATTACTCAGATTTAAAGAATGAAATTATGGCAGTTGCTGGTAAGTGAATGGAGTTAGAGAATATCATGATAAGTTAAATAAGTCAAATCCAAAAAACCAAAGGTCGAATGTTTTCGCCGATATGCAGATGCTAATTCACAATACTGGGGTTGCAGTTGCTAGGGAAGAATAGAGTTACTTTAGATTAGGTAGTGGGGAGTGAATGGAGAGGAAGGGGCTTGGGGGTAGGAAGTATAGCAGAGTGAAATAGACATTATTACCTGTTGGGAGCTATGCCGTGAGGACGACACCGGGATGGCGCCTGGCAGCCAGCCAGAGGTTGCTTTGATCACATTGTTGGTGAGGAGGTTGATTAACATAAGCACACCCAGGTGATTTGTCATTGGCCGTATCCAATTAAGTCCACGCACACAATGCGTGCACAGGTGTTCCTGAGTGGCTCCTGATCGTGCCTGCTTGTTTTTACCTTTACCATGATTGGGCAGCTAGCTCCTCGCCTAATCTTTGCATAATTGGCATCAGCCCTACCCTGCACCTCCTGGAGGGGATATAAGCCGGCTCTCCGAGAGCATCGAGGTTCGAAGTTCCAGGCCCCAGGTTTGAGGTTCCAGTCCCCAGGTTTCCTGAATCTACAATAAACCATTCCGAATTCAGAAGCCTCGCTATTCGCGCCAAATTGACTCCACTGGCCGGCGTCAATTACCTCCTGTACATATATGACTGCATGACTGATGTGATACTATAATATGTTCAATCAGAATAATGAGAAATTACACTCCATTTATGTGATGTATCAAAATGCATAAATGCATTCTACTGCCATATATAGCTAATTAGGACAAATAAAACAATTTAAAAAACAAAAGGACCTGGGAAAGAAACACCTGTCTTAGTCAGCCCCACCCTCTTCTGGCTGTGCTCTGGAAGCAGAGCAGTTATATCATGACCCACCAGGAGACATGACCATATGAATGCCCAGGATGGGCTTGTTAAACTTGGTACCATAATTGATCATAGAGCAGCCTTATATCTGGAACTTAGTCCCTCTGGGCTGTGCTCTGGGAGTAGTTCTGCCCACCCTGACTTAATAAGAGGTGTATTTGGCAGTTCTTCTGTATGTTGACCTGCTGATCTCAGTCTATTGTGGATTTAAAAAAAAAAAAAAACAACTCTCTAAATCAACTCCATGCCTATCCATCAGGAGATACCCACCTGTGACCCCAGACACAGGTCTGGAGACCTGAAACCCATCTGTAGATCCTAAAGCAGTCCTGTGACTTGATTCTAGCCCCTCTTAGCTGGAGTCTGAAGACTTCAAGGAACAGATCATCCAGACAGAAACATCAATAAACAAATATCAAACTCCAATTATACTTTAGACCAGATGAATCTAACACACAATACAGATCACCCCATCCAACAACAGCAGAATATGCCTTCTTCCCAAGTGCACCTGAAACATTCTCCAAGACAGGTCATATGGCAAGTCATAAAGTAAGTAGTCAAATTTAAGAAGAGAAAAATCAAATCAAGTATCTTTTCTGTTACATTCACCATGATCAAGTAGAACTTGTCCCTGAGATAAAAAAATTATTTCAACATACTCAAATGAAAAATGTGATCTACCACATTAACAAAATGAAGGACAAAAACTATACAATAAAATAATTTAGAAAGAATTCAACAACCTTTTACAGTAATAATAATAACAAATTATATATAGAAGGAAAGTACTTCAACACAATGAATGCCATATATCATAAGTCTACAGTAATGTTCATAGCTGCTCAATTCACAATAGCCAGATTGTAGAACCAACCTAGATGCCCTTCAATTGATGAATGGATAAAGAAACTGTGGTATATATATATATATATATATATATATATTTAAAAATATATATTAATACAGTAATATATATATATTACTCAGCCAAAAATAATAATAAAATTATG
The DNA here is from genome assembly GCF_902686445.1 of Sciurus carolinensis. Classification (NCBI taxonomy): domain Eukaryota; kingdom Metazoa; phylum Chordata; class Mammalia; order Rodentia; family Sciuridae; genus Sciurus; species Sciurus carolinensis. Next base: position 104,437,210 of record NC_062219.1, read on the forward strand.
GCATTTACAGGCAAATGAAATTGGAGAATATCATGCTGAGTGAGAAAAGCCAATCTCAAAAAAACCAAAGGATGAATGATCTCGCTGATAAGCAGATGATGATACATAATGGGGGGTGGGAGGGAGGCAAGAATGGAGGAAGGATGAACTATATAGAGGGAAAAGAGGAGTGGGAGGGGTGGGGGGGAGGAAAAAAATAACAGAATGAATCAAACACTTTATGTAAATGTATGATTATACAACTGGTACGCCTCTACTTCATGTACAACCAGAGAAACAAGTTGTACCCCATTTGTTTACAATAAAAAAGTAAATATTCTCAATAGTGAAAAATTAAAAGTTTTTTTTCTATAAAATAAGGAAAAAATAAGAATGTTCCTACTCACCATTTCCATACAGCATGGTATACTGAAAGTTCCAGTAAAAGAAATTAGGAAAGAAAAGAAGAGAGAGAAGAAGAAGGAGGAGGAAGAGGAGGAGAAGAAGAGAAGGAAGAGGAAGAGGAAGAGGAAGAGAAGAATAGGAAGAGGAGGAAGGGGGGAGGAGGGAGCAGGGAGGTAAGGAAGAAAGGAAGGAAGAAAGAAAGAAATGCATCTAAATTGGAAAGGAAGAAGTTAAATTGTCTGTTCACAGATATGATTTATATATAAAAAGACTTTTTTTTATATGGGAATGAGTCATAAAAGGAAAAAGGGATCTCATGAAAAGAGGAAGGGAATTGGAAGGAGGAGGTGAGGACAAGGAAAGGTATTGGGGAGTGAAAATAATCAAATTATGCCCTTTGTGTGTACAAGTCTACCATAACAAAGTCCATTATCCTGTATAATTACATTTTCTTAAAACTTAAAATTAAAATTATCATATACAGCCAGAGCATAGAGAAGTTGTGCTCCATTTGTGTACAATATGTCAAAATGCATTCTATTGTCATGGTATAATTAATTAGAACAAATTTTAAAAATAAAAATATTTAAAAATATATATTAATACAGAAAAAGGTTTAAAAAAAAACAAAGGAGGGGCTGGGGCAAAGGCAGAACACTTGCCTGGCACATGTGAGGCCCTAGATTCAAACCTCAGCACCACATAAGAATAAAATAAAATAAAGATATATATGTATAAAAAAGTAAACAGGGGCTGGGGAGATAGCTCAGTCGGTAGAGTGCTTACCTTGCAAGGACAAGGCCCTGAGTTCGATCCCCAGCACCCAAAAAAAAAAAAAAAAAGGCTTTGGGCTGGGGAGATAGCTCAGTTGGTAGAGTGCTTGTCTTGTATGCCCAAGGCCCTGGGTTCGATCCCCAGCACCACAAAAAAAAAAAAAAAAAAAAAAAAAAAAGTAAACAAACAACCACCACCATCATTACCACTAACAAAAACAACAAACCCTAAAGACTCCACCAAAAAAAACAGAATAAAGAAATTTAGCTTAGTAAAGTTGCAAGATATAAAATCAATATACAAAAATCAATCTATACACTTACAAATGATCTCATTTACAATATCATGAAAATTAAAATGGGTTGGAATAAATTTACCACAGGAGGTGTACACTGAAACTTACAAATAGATGAAGCACTGATTTGTACTATGAAACTATAAAATACTAATGAAAAACATGGAAGACACTAATAAATAGGAAGGTAATCCATTTTTATTAATTGAAAGTGTTATGCTTTAGATACGAGGTATCCCTCAAAAGCTCATGTGTGAGACAATGCAAAGAAATTTAAAGGTGAAATGACTGAGTTTTGAGAGTCTTAACCTGATCTGCTGATAGGGATTAACTGGGTGGTAACCATAGGTAAGTAGGGTGCAGCCCAAGGAGGTGAGTCACTAAGAGCATAACTTTGAGGTATATATTTTGTCTGATAAGCAAGGCTTAGTCTCTCTGCTTCCGACTGTCATGTCCTGAGCTGCTTTCCTCCTCCATATCTTTCCCCTATAATGTTCTTCACCTGGGGCCCAGAGCAATGGAGTTGGCCATCTATGGATGAAGACCTCTGAAACTCTGAGTTCCAAATAAACTTTTCTGTCTCTACAATTGTTCTTGTCAGTTTTTTTGGTCACAGCAGTGAAAAAGCTGAAAAGAACTAATTTTGTAAAAATGTTTACACAACACAAAAAATCTATAGATTCTATGCAATTCCTATCAAAATTCCAGTGGCATTTTCTTACAAAAGCAAAAAAAAAAAAAAAAAAAAAAAAAAAAAATCCTGAAATTCATATGTAACCACAAAAGATCCCAAATATTCAAACCAATCTTAAATACAAAGAACAAAGTAGGAGGCATTACACTAAATGACCTTAAAATCTACCACAAAGACAAAATTATCAAAACAGCCTGGCACTGGCAGAGAGACACTGTAGAGCATTGAGAGCCCAGAACTAAATCCACACATGTATGGTCAACTGATCTTTTATAACTTCATAAAGATCACATGATGGGGAAAGAATAGTGTTTTCAATAAATGATGTTAAATTAAATTTATATTCACAGGCAGAAGAATGAAATGGGACTCGTATTTCATACATAAACATAAATTAAAAATTGATTAAAATTAAATATGAGACAGAAGGATCTTAAGTTCAAGGCCAGCTTCAGCAATTTAGTGAGACCCTAAGCAACTTAGCAAGACCCTGTATCAAAAAAAAAAAAAAAAAAGGAGGGGAAGCAGGGGATGTTGCCCAGTGGTTAAGTACCCTAAGAGCACAGACAACAAAACCAGAAAGAGGCATGATTTATCAAACTAATGTTTCTTCACAATGTAAGAAATAACAATCAACAGAATGAAGAGATAATTTAGAGAATGTAAGAACATTTTGAAAGCCATATAGTTAATAATGGATTAGTAATCAATATAATGGGTTCATACAACTCAATAACAAGAAAACATAATTTAATAATGGACAAAGGTTTTGAATAAACCTCAAGAGAAGTACACAAGGTCAACAGGTACTTGAAAAGGTGCTCAATATGACTAGTTGTCAGGCAAATGGAAATTAAAACCAAAATATTAAAGTTCCTCCAACCTATAGGAAAGGCTTTCAAAAGCTAGCAAGTGTAAATGAGGATGGCAGAAAGGGAACACTTGTACACTGTTCGTGAAAACATAAGTATAGCCATTGTGAAAAATGGGATGGAGGTATCTCAAAAAATTAAAAATAAACTACCATATGATTCAACCTTTCCATTTCTAGGTACACACATTTCTCCATGACACTAAAGAGATATTAGCATTGCAATGTACATTGCAGGTTTATTTATGATAGCCAATATGTAGATCCAACCTAAGTGTCTACCGACTGATAAATTGGTAAGAAAATGTGATACACACCACACACACACAGCGATTCTTTAAAAAAGGAAGGGAATATTGTCATTTACAGCAAGGTGAGTGAAACTGGAGGATACCATACTGAATGAAAGAAACCAGACATCAAAAGACAAATACTGCAAGAACTCACTTACATATGGAATCAAAATGGAAGCTTTTTAAAACTCATAGAGTAGAATGGTGGTTACCAGGGGCTGGGATCAAGTGGAAGATGAGGAGAAATAAGTACTGGAGATCTATTGGACAGCAGGGTGACTCTAGTAAATAATACTTGGAAATTGCCAAGTGAGTAGATTTTAAATGTTCCCATCACAAATATTAAGTATGTGAGGTGGTAATATATCAATTGGTCTGATTTATACATTCCATGATGTCTACACAAATCATAACATCATGTTGCAGACTATAAATACACAAAATTTTCTATTTTTTATTAAAAAATTTAAAATGTAAAAAATGAAGTTAATTTTTAAAAATACTAAGCCAAAATATTTTTATTACTGTAATCAATATTTTACATTCCTTTTTTCTTTCCAAATACGTTTTCAAATCTTATTGTGTATTTTATGTCCACAGTACATATCAGATTAGCCACATTTCAAGTACTCAGTTGTCACACTTTGTTAGTGGCTACCATATTGAACACCATTTGACCTCTTGTACATTTCATTACACACAGAACCTGGCAAGATTAATACGGCAAAATTAACATCTTGAAAAGGGTACAACTAACAACAGCAAACCTGTTGTATCCTTCATTCCAGGTTTCTTATAGAAAAGTTATCTTCTTGGGCTGGGGAGATAGCTCAGTCAGTAGAGTGCCTGCCTTGCAAGCACGAGGACCAGCACAGCAAAAAAAAAAAAAAGTTATCTTTTATCCATAGATGCGTAGTATATGAAAAGGTTCGTCCTACTCAAGAGCCTATGTTCTAAGCAACTTCCACTATCTGAGAACAGTGAGAAAAACCAGTGAGAGAGACTAGTCATTTTGTTTCTGTACCAATGTGCCTGAAGGGCAGAAACATATGTTTAAGCCAACTTGTTCATTTTTTTGAAACTTGAAGAAATTTGGTTGGAGGATTTGGGGTTTTATAACATTTGCACATTCCTAAGGATTCATTGACAATTTCAGGTAGTATATATAGCCTGTGTGTATTTACATGCATTAGCACCAACTAGTGACAAGGAACAGCTCATTAATAAAGCATTCAAGACAAATTCTTTGGGACTACTGGGAAAATCATTCATAAGCAAGTGTGTAATGCTAAAATTAATCAAATGCACTGCTTATTCTGTGTACATGTGTTCTAAACATTATATATTTTCATTTGTAACTCTAGAGATTTTTGTTTTGATTTTAGAGACAGGGTCTCCCTGAGTTGCTGAGTCTGGCTTTGAACTTGCAATTCTACTGCCTCAGCTTCCCAAACCACTGAATTACGGGTGTGCACCCCCATACCTGGCTGCTCTAGGGAACTTACTTGTACATATAAGATGATAGACTATTTATTCATTCATTAACTAATCCTATTCATTTTTTTATTCTTTTAAAAAATGTTTGTGGACAATTCTTGTGTGTGTACATTGTGTCATGCTTGTGATTGAGGACATGTGACCAATAAGACACAGTTCTAGGTCTTCACGGTTTAGTGAGTTGAGAGACATAACTGTAAGGAAAGAACAATTAAATTTTTAACTTTCCATTCCAAGCGTATTTTGATTTTTAATCTATTGTCTTTATGAATTTTATTTGCCTAATAACTTCACTAAGACTTAGGTGGACAACTGGATAATACACATGAACCCAAGCCATTCTCTCAAGACTATATGTGAGCTACTGTTTTACTAGGAGTTTATTGTGGAATTCTTGGAATTTCTCTATTGCCTTAGCTGGTTGAAAATATTGAGTTGAGAAAATCAATAAAACTTTTTGTATTATAATATCTCAGGTGTTACCAAGTATTATTACTATACCTCTTAATGTGACTCTTTGGTTCCTGTAATAAAGGCTTCTTTGATAACAGGGTATTGTTATACTCTTGGATTCGACCTAGAGGGTGATCCTATCTTTGAGTGATTCAGTATAGGGGATAATGTAGAGAATCACTGCTGCCCTCTTCTCAAAGCTTTTAGGATGAGTTATTTGGGGAAGTATGCTGTAAGAGTTAGCATTGACTGTCTTTCTTAGAGCAAGTCCCAATCTTCTCCAGGTATGTCATGCAAGGCAAGAAGGCAAGATCATCCTCAAACACTTCAGTGGATAACTGATACATTTATATTATATTTCTACACTGTCATCCTGATTTTTACTTTGTCACCTTCCATAGACATGGTGGAAATAGAGATGATTAGGTAGAAAAATGATGCACATTTTTAAATACCTTTCACTCCTCCACTGCCAATGGGAGGAAACAAGATGGAGAAAATGTTGCCAGTGTACGTGCTTCTAGATGTAACTTCTCTTCCAACCCTTGGATTCCTTCCCAAGTTCAGTTTTACTACCTACCTGGGAAAGTAAACAGCAAAATGATTTTCTGAACACTTCAGCAAGACTTCCTTAAAGGTTTTCTATCAGCCCTTGTATTGTATGCTTTATGCCTTAGAGGGGATTTAGCAGAGCTAAGAAAGGCATATAAATCACATCTGGGTGATTTGACTAAAATTCCAACAATCTCTCATACCCCCAAGTGATTTACTTTGCCATTTATTTTCAGTGCTATTGTCGCATGTTGTGGTTGATAAGTTGAAATCCTAAGAACCATCTGACCACGGTCTGAAGTGGCAGCTGACGGGAGTGGACGTGTGCTGTGCCTGGCGACAGCCGCTATCTGACAGACCTTGTCAGAGGTGCAGGCGGGGCTCAGGTTGTAAGTGTAGGCTGACCCTTCAGATGAATGGAAACTGACAGCGGTGATCTCTGCAACATGGCATGGAGTGATGACATGAAAATAGTGACATGTTTGGAATTGAAAACTGGATGCAGAGATGTCACTTATAATAGAGAAATGACAGGGGACTGGTACTAACTTTACTTGACTTCAGTTAAAGATGTCCTTTATGCAAAGAACCAGAGCTAGCTAGCAAAGTTAGTCATGCATTGGGAAAATGAGTCCTTCCTGGACTATGCCCATCCAAGTTTAATCTGAGTTAGAAAACAACCAGTATCCTGTGCCATTAGAATAATGGTTCTTAACTATGGCATTACATTAGAATCATCTGAGAATTCATGGCTTGGCTCCAGCAGATTTTGGTTTAGTTTGCCTGGAGTGAGACACAGGCATTGGCATGCCTTAAAAGTTGAACCAAGTGAGTCTGACATGCAGCAATGGTTGATAGCTACTGCATCCAAGGGCTCAAAATAAAAATTGTCCCAGAAAATGGACATAATTTTCATAATACATTTTTCATATTTTATTTTCATATTTTAATGGGCATAATTTTCTGATCAAAATAGCATGATGTGAAATTACACAGCTCAAAAAGCTCATAACTCTTCTTATTTCATTGCCACGTTATTATATTTTAAAATTTTGTTGGCATCTGAAACTAAACAAGGTTTAAATTATTAGTTTGGCTCAACTGACAAGACTTGATTCTGGGAACACATGCTTTCCCACCTTTCTCCCCAGTGTCTTCTCTAAGAGCTAGAAGTTAATGTTCATTGTGAACCCCAAATAAATAATTGTTACCTGGAATCCAGATCAAATTGAACTTGGAGTCTTAAAGGATGTAAGAAGCAAAGGTGCACCAGAACTGTTGACTCAATAATGCAATTGACTACCTTTATTGGTGAAGTGATGTAGATCCACAGATGGTAGAAAAAGGAAGCACTCTCTCACTTTCATTTTAGCTGAAGTAGTAGTTAGAACATATATTTTTGATCTATGTATTCAAACTCAAGGATGAGGGTGGACAAGATCAGGGTGAATCAAGATTATGACAAAAATCAAAAGGAACTGATCCTCTGCTCTCCTACTGCCCTGCCTCCAATTTGGGATTAGATCACCATAGCAAAACCTATTTTCCTAACAACATATGTCTGCTTCTAGGATTATGTGCATTTCAAATATTATCAATAATGTAGACTAAAATTTTTTTAACAAGTATATAACTCAAAAATTTGTGTTACTAACCCACTAAACATCAACAAACCCTAATTTCTTTTTTTGTATTTTTAATTAAAAAATAAAAAGAGCAATTGGTGAAATAAGCTATTTATCTCAAGAGGAATGGTCTTATCATTTCAGTGTCATGGAGACCAACAATTTGGGTTGAGAAATATGATCGTCATTGAGATATTATTCCCCAAACATAGAAGTGTCTCCACTAAAGCTATACCCAAGGCACGATGGCATTTTTTCCTTTCTCCATCCATTAAAACAGAAAGATAAATAATGTCTCAACTGACCTGAAAACTAATGCTTTGGATGAAGGGTTTTTCAATTTTGTGGAAGGATTAGCCTCAGCTAAATGACATAGGTAGGATGAATTGGGAAATTGTGTCAAAGCCTATAAAACAAAACAACTCAGATGAACTTGTAAGAAATGGTAAAAACAAAACAATAAAACTGAACAAATCCATAATCACTCTCCTTTATACTAACCCACAACCCCAAATTCTCTTTTATCAGAAAACCAAGCTGAGCCATCAATAATCTAGCCTGGGGTGGATTTCAATGATTCAGGTTCTCAGAGATATCTGCTCCTTTCTTGAGTTCTCTCTTTGGACTGCGTTAGGGCTCCCACTGGGGTTCCTCTTTGAGAGACCATGACATCTACTTTACAGTGATGATGGGATGGAAAAGGCAGTGAATATTCATATCCATACTCCAGCAAAAAGTCCAAAGGCTATTTTTAAAATATTCACAAAAAAATTTAACCTCTCCAGATTTGTAATCTGCATAGTGAAATCACTGAACATGTTAAAAAAAAAAGCAACAAACAACAACCAGAGGAGGCAGATATACTTTGGGAAAATTTTGGCTTTTCTATAATAAAGGGAGAAATGCAGGTATTTACACAAGAGGGAAATGAAAACTGATTATAAAGCAATTATAAAGCAACTCTTCCAAACTGGAAAAGTTCCCAATATGAAAATAGACTGCTACTAGTTAATGGGAATATGAAACTTACAATGAGTTATGCTGCCAACTATTTTCTTTTAAAATATGGTTATATAGCCGGATGTGATGGTGCATGCCTATAATCCCAGTGACTTGGGAAGCTGAGGCAGGAGGACCACTAGTTCAAAGCCAGCCTCAGCAAAAGCAAGGTACTAAGCAACTCAGTGAAACCCTGTCTCTAAATAAAATACAAAATAGGGCCGGGGATGCAGCTCAATGTTTGAGTACCCCTGAGTTCAATCCCCGGTTTCCCCAAACCCACCCAAAAAATAAGGCTATGTAGTTTTTTTTTTTTCTGTTTTGGGAATTGAACTCAGGGCCTTGTGCATGCTAGGCAAGTGCTCTACCACTGAACTACTCTCTTAGCCCCTAAGCTGTAATTAGGGGTGGCAATGAGAGAGGTACTTAACATTGTTTGAGGGAGATAAATGCATAGAATGGTTCTAGAAACAATTTAGTCATGTATATCTGAATTTTTGAAGATAAGGATTTGACTTTGAGAAAATCTCTCATGAGTTTAGTATCAGACTTGAAGATAAATATTTAAGCATAGACAGATATAGTTCATTTTTATTATTTAGAGGAATAAAAGTACAATAATTTTAAAAACCAACAATAAATAGATGCAATGAGCTAACAATAGTGCTTCTTCATAAGATTATTATGCAGTTGTTAAAATGTTTCCAAAATAATTTCATACATGTACATATATATATATATATACATATATATATGAAGTAATAAACAGTTTTCATTGGTAAAATTAAATATCTAGTTTTCTTGCTTTGAGAAGTGAAATATCAAAAGGCTAAATAGAGCCATAAATGTCAACTGATTGGTTCAGGGAATGCATTCTCTGGAAATTCAAAAGTGAGAGAGTCATTTTCTCAAGTTAAATGAAATATCTCTTGAAACACAGTTGACTCTGGTTCCAAAGGCCTTGAATGCTAGACTGCATTCTGATGCCAATGAAAGTCCTTGAGGAGAGAGTTGTAGCCCTAATTAATGAATACCCTTTGTTCTTCTTCATTAAAGCTTATACACTGAAAATGTATATGTATGTATGTGTTCATATCTGAACGTATGTACACTAAATGTATTCACCCCCAGGCAGGAAATAATGTGCCTATAAAGAAGGAACAGGAAGAACGATTAAGGCATTAGTTAATTAGGGTCCATTTACATCTCCAGAGTCAGCTAAAATCATCCACTTATTCAAACGGAAATCTCCTCAGTTTATTATAGTCATTATTACTTGGCAGTAAGAGATAACTTGTTTGAATTTCACAAGTAGAGAAAATTGCATAGTGTGTTGCTTCTCTCAGGGGTCACTAATACTCAACTTTTGAGTAAAATTATATTTCTTAGGAAAAGAAATGAACATTTATTGAGTACCTACTCTGTATCGATTGGATGAATTTCATTTATAATCTCAATTACTCTTCACAGCAACTTCATCTCATTGGGGTTCAAAATATGCATTTTGTAGTAAAAGAGATGGGAACATATGTTTAAAAAATCAACAAACTGGTCAATACAAGTCTAGATTTAATCCTGAAACTGTTCGACTCTCACTGTTCAGTTGCAACAGTGATGTACCAATGGATGTGATCAATGGATGATAATTTATCTCACTGCAACACACCCATTAACTCTTGCATTTTCTGTTATTGCAGAATTATACATTTTTGAGAATATGTGCATAGATTTTAATATGGAAAAGTCTATGTGTTACAGTATAGATATATAGCTATTATAGACCCATGTGTTTTAGTATGCTATTTATACATGCAATGTAATAATAAATTTACACATACACGTACAGTAATTTGTTGAGTAGTTGTGCCATGTTTTTTATATTAATGTGTTACATATTAAATAAATAAATCATGTATAAATGTATATGTATATATTATACATATACATTTATGTTTATGATTATGTATGAAATATATTAAAACTGTTAATTTATAAACACAAATGCAAAATTATTTTCTCACTATTATCTGGAAAACTGCTACATAGTTAGGCAACTTATTGTATAATTGAGGAAAATAACCCTGAATTGAATTGAATTCACTGAATTGAATTCTGACCCTACCTCCAGGATGGTAACTCCAAAGAAGAGAGCTGATGCTTTATTTTATTTTATTTTTTTTAAATATCCAGGTCATGCATCTCTAAGAATAATTGGAGAATTACAGGCATAAAGATGGAGGGGCCCTCTTTCCCTATTCCCCTGTCTCTTGTCGCTTATTCCCCCAACATTCACCTTTCCAACACATACACCTTGCAAGTCCATGGGTGGAGAGGGCATCAGGGTTCCTTCAAGCCTGACTCTAATTCTATTCTACATACTCAAAAGATTGGCTCTAAATCCAATCCCTGCCGTGAAAGGACAATACCCTACTAGTTAAATTCATTCAACACTCTATTCAACAAAACGATGTAGCATTTTCATCAGTGAACCAACTGAACAATCAACCCTACAAAAAATAAAGCGTCGACTGGGGCAGAAAAGAGGCCTTCATGGGAGTCTGGGGTTCACACAAAGGCTGGGGAGGCTGAGCTGTCACTCTCTTTCTTCATCCCACTACCCCATGCATAGCACCAGCTCTAGCGTGAAGGGAGATTTAAAAGCAACTAAGTACATATAAACATTTCTCATTCATTATCTGGGTTTCTGCTACTGGTTGACATATCATTAGTCCTAGTGTAAGGCAAGCTTTAAAAACGTAATTACTTAATCATGCAGTTAGCTTCCCATCAATCCTAGCAGCATTTGTTCTTAACTAGCTTTTAAGAACAAAATTAGGAGTAATTTGTAAACAAAAGTAATTGAAGAAAGGCAGATATTGCCAAGGTGTTGACAGCATTAACAGACATTGTTTCCCTTAATACCACCACAGCACTGCAGTTAACAATAGGTAGCTGGCACAAGGCAGCACTAGGGTATTGGTAGGTGGCAACCTGAGAAGTGTAGCACTAGGCAAAGGGGGTCTTTGTACTGGCCCTCCCAACATCCAACTCCAACATGTAGGCTGACCCTCTGCTCCAAAACTGATTTGTGTTAGGGATTTACTGTGATTTAACATTTTTAGCAGGGCCATGAAAATGACCATACTATATTTTTCATGCCCCCTTATTTGATAATGAACCTAGTGTGCATGTTAGGTTCATAATATTAGTTACAGATGTACAGTTTCCATCTCTCTGGAACAACTCAGGAAAAGCTATGTAGAGACATAGGAGCTTTGCTCATCCTTATTTGTGGTTATTTGTTTCAGCTTCAGTGCATTTATAGTGAGCATCACCTCTGGGCCAGATATTGTCCTAGGCACCTGGAAAAATGTCAGTAGGCAACAACTGGACCTCATTTTCAGAAAAGTTCATGATTTTATGGAGACTGAAACATAGAGACAAAATGATTCAAAGACTTAAACCAGGTGTGTAGGTAGCTTCAACAGGTAGTTTCTAATTTCGCCTTTCAGGATTGAAGGTTTTATATAGTTCCTACCAGAAAATGTAAATAAATACAAGTCTTGGAACACAAACAAGACTGTGGCAGGCCCAGGAATAAGCATATTTTTCTTCCTGCTTTATGAATGAAACAACCATGTCTGAAATTAATCAAATAATTTACCGACAGGCACATAAAGAATGGTAAAGTTGGGATTCAGATCTAGATATTTATTTTTATTATCATGATTGTTCTTATGATGATGATGACTCCAAATGTCTTTCCAGGAACCACCAGAATTCAATAGAAGTCTTGAACCTAGAGTTACAACACCTATGTTTGATTTGTCTCTGAATTCTTCTACTGTGTAACTTTAAACAAGTCATGAAAGCTCTCTGAACTTCAATATTCCTATGTGTAAAAGTCATTATTTTTGTACCCTTACCTCAATCTATTGTTCTAAAAATCTAATGAAAGTAAAATTAAAAGTACTTTCTGATTGTATGTCCACAAGTAAGGTGAAGATACTGTCCAATTCCATTGATATGAAGTTAAGTCCTGGGACAAATTACCTGTGGTAATGAAAATTAAAATATGGTTGTCTCCAAAGGATTATGAATTGACTGTAAAAGAGTAATTTCTAGGAAAAGGGAAATCTATATCAATTGTCAATACTCACCAAGTCAAGCACTTAAAATCTTTTTATTGTATTGGAAATGATGTCTCAAAATTAAATTAAAAATAACATATAATTATTTATATTAAAGTTTATTTTCAAAATCTGAGTATTTATTTTTCATATCAATGACTATCTTAAGAATGAGTTAAAGTCTAATGTCCAAAATGAACATACCAAGGGACTTGCCTCTTGGGTTACAAGTTTCTGGAGGGAAGGCACATGTTCCTGCACCTCTAATCTAACTCAAGATAAATGTTAGTTCTTTACACTTCTAAAAGTCAAAACAGGAAGAACAATCATGGACTTCTAAGTTACTGACTCTAGCATACAGATAAAATATGAAAATTCATTGTTCTCTATATTTTTCAATAGAGAAAAAAGTGAAACAAATACAACAACCAAAGACTGTTAATAATATTAAGTGTGACTTGGGGTTAGATATAAGCTAGAAATGAATTATACAGAAATTATTAGCAAAGCATCATGTCTTTACCTATGCAATGACTAGAGTAATTTTTGGCATTATATGATTCTAACATAAACAGCAGTAAACAAATATTTGTTATTGTGTGCTCAAGGTATTTGGCCTTCAGAATTATTGGGTCAAGTCTTCATAGTCCATGAAATGTTGTATCAGTTCAAAGCATACTTCACATTTATATAAATCACATTTATATTAAAAAAAAAAAAAACAAAAAGCAAATCAATCAACAAGTTTCCACTGAGTATCTACTATGAGCCCAGAAGAGCAGAGTTAAAAGGGTTTAGATAATTATCCAGATAATTATCCAGGCCCCAAAGTGACTTTTATTGGTTTACATAGATCATTTGGGCAGAAGGAGGCTTTTCTCTTTTAATTATCTGTAAAACTAAATCACTATATTACCCAACTGACCTACTTCTTAAAAAGATTAAATAAAAATTATTTGCAATAAATGTAAACATTTTGGCTGGGAAATTATTTTTACAAATCTTTAGAACTTAAAAAAAATTTTGCATCAGCTTAGGTTTTAACATGAGCTTAAAGAATTCTCCAATCATTAGGGTTACTGAACATCTGCAATAAAAATTACAATTTATTGCCTTATCTTTAAGAGAAAAAAAATTAAACTGACATGCAGAGATCCAAATAAAATTCTATGTACTTATAAATCAAGTACCAAGGAGTAGCCATTATGGGACATCTATACGCCTCTCTGAATTATGAAGTTAAGTCCCCTGACAAAAATAAAATTCTTTCTCCACCTAGATACCACAGCAAACACCTCCTCCTCACCATCTTCATCACTTACATCATCACCTTTATGCAATTCTCTGTTGTTGTGTGATGTTTAATGTTGCTCACTGATCTCTTCAAAGGCAACACTAATAATATGATTGGAAGGGGCAGTCAACTGAATTCCACTGACCCTTTGACCCCAGTTCTATCACCTTGCTTTCCTGCTGATAGGGAGCTCAGAATGCAAACAGGGTATCTGGCATCTAGTCCAGGGAGATGTGCCAGGTGGGAGAAGGTAAACATGATGAAATGGTCTGCAGTGGAAGCTTTGGGGGTCCTGCCTCCCACTTTGTTTTTCTCCATGACCTTTGCTGGAGGTCTCACCTCTACTTCAGAATCAGAGACAAGTAGGGAGACAGAAAAGGCTGGAAGCCAGTAACAAACTGCACTACTCTATGATAGAAGAAAGAACACAGGATTTGTAGTCACAGATGTCTGGGTTTAATTCTAAAATTAACCATGACAACAAGTGCTTTGTATATGTAATTTATCAATCCTAAAATGCAGGCTCAGAAGCTCTTGTGATATTTGATTTGCTAGTCTTCCCAGTTAAAATGTCATCTTTCTCACTTCTTCAGAGAAGTCACTTCCTCCAAGTCACTTTTCATTTCATTTATTTTTCCATTCAAATTCTCTTGAAACATTTTATATATGTGTGGCCTGTCTTCTTCATGAAATGAAAGCTCAGGATAGCAGAGTTCTCTTTTCTGCCTTGTAGTTCCTGGAACAGTGTCTTTATTCCGAAGTATTTCACAAATAAATGGAAAGATATTCCTTTTGGAAGAAGGAAATATTATTATTCCCATTTTACACGTGGGGAAAGTAAGGTTAAGGAAATATAGAAAGCTTGCTGTAGGTCAGTCCTTTAGCAAGTAAGAGTATAAGATGCTTCCTACTAAAGCAGTCTGCCTCCACAGTCCTGTGACAGACAACTTGAGCACATGCTCTCAAGTTGTCTGTCACCTGAAAAACTTGTGGATACTCTGCATGCTGAGTTAGTCATAAGACTGAAGAAACTGCTTGTAAAGTTCCCAAAATCTGCTATTTAGTCAACAAATCATAAATATTACTTTACTGAGGGCAAGATAATGAACAGAGTGTTGAAAACTGTATTCTTTATTAGAATGGTGTTCAAGATCACTGGTCAGACTGATCCTCCAAACTGGGATATTCACCTATTAGTGTGGATTGAGCTTAACTTACATGGATTTTAGTAGAAGAGAAAATAGTTGAGCATTTGTTATTTACTCTGTAATTCATGCTTTGAATACTTCAAAATACTTCTTTGAGGTAATCACAGTTAACAGTTAAAATAATTTATGTTCATAAAGGCAAAGCGATGTGCACATGAACTTGCAGGAAATAATGTAAGTAGGTATCTGGAGCCCAAGCAGGTCATATTCCCTCCCTTATTAGACTAAATGCTCCTTGGCGATAGAGACCATGTATTCAATTTATCTGTGTATATACAAGGCTTATCAATACACTGAACAGAGCACACATGCCTACATATGCCTGCATATAACTTCAGTAAATTTCGATAAAAAGAATAAATGAAAAAAATGAAGTTCAGTGCTCTAATATGTTCTGGCATCTATCTGAGCTCCAAGGCTGAATCTTTGCATTATGGTATGGAATACAGTGCACTACTGTAGGAGACACATGGAGAGAGCTAGGTCAGGATTAAAGATGGATTCAGATCTCACATAATTGCCCAGTAATACACAGTCAGAAAGCAAAAGGACCGATTTCAAAGTTTTAGCCTCCTACATGGAAGCAAAGACTCACTACTAAAATTCCATGGTCTTAGTCCATTTGGGAAATTTGCTTGAATTCAATCAAAAATTTAATATAATAATTTAATCTACTAATATTTATTGTGCTAAGCCAAAATCTCTGGGGTATGAGAGCAATATTTTACACTTGTGTTGGGCTTCCTTTTATAAATGACTTTAAAATAAATTCTACTCTTATAAACTTTCAATGCAACTTTTTGAGTTGGGATTTGTCTTCCTTATATAATGGACGAGGATACTGGGGTTCAAACACTGGCTAGCTGTCACTGGGTTGCACAGTTGGCTTGTATCTGGGCCTGGACTTGAACTTATGTTTTGCTTTCATATCCCCAGTTAATCATACAGGCTCTGAATTCTAAAAATCTGTGACCCAGTTGTGATGACATTGCAATGCTTGGAAAATAGGTTTCTTAGTAAAGAATGACAAATGGATTAGAAAAGGAGACAGAATGAAGGCAGCAGGCATTGAGAGGTGGGTGAATTCTTCCAGGAAAGATGTACCTAGAATGTGCTATTTGAAAGAATTTGGAAAATGAAAGATGATGAATAGTTCATATTTTTATGAGCTATATGTAATTAATAATATAGAGAATCATTCTAATATTAAGCAAAAACTTGCACTTTCGCCATAGATAAATTTAATTTATATAAAAATGACAAATTTACCTTTGAATGTGAACAATTATCACTAGACTCAGTTGCCAAGAATAAAGACATATATATATATGTACATATATATATATGTGTGTGTGTGTGTGTGTATACATTCTCATTGAAATTTGAGCAATCACCAGGAAAAATAAAGTGATTTTCAAAACTTACAACTTACAGGCTCATGAAGTAGAACTGGGGAAAATATTCTTAATCTGTCAGTCTATACAAGGAAGATATTATTGGCAGGATTTTTATAATGGATTAGTGCTAGAACACCAATATTTTCCTTTAGCCATGATAAATCTCCTTTAGGTAAAAGTGATGAATTTAACTATGAATGAGTTCAATGAATTTGTGCTAGAATATTCAAATAAAAATGGTCATTTGGGCCTCAACTGACCAGATCTTCTGAGTTGTAAAGAAAACACTATGATCTTTTTGAGGCAGAAAATATTATTTTGAATTCATCCTACTTTCTCATATTCATCTTTTATACTTAACTTTCATCCATTTCCAGGCAGACATTGGAGTTCATTACGCATATGTAAATTGTTTAAGTGAGCAAATTACTGATGTAATGATCATATCTCTTAACTTATTTTCCATAATGATTGCCACAAAGGTAGCTGAAGCCAGGGAAGATCGTTCCAGTTATCAAAATAAATAGCACACACTCCCCTGTGGTTTACCCTTTCTTTTCTTGTTCTGATTTCCTGGGAAACTGTATATTGGTAAGCTATTTGTTCCACGTCAGATCTTTGGATCTCTTGTGGGAGGTGAGAGAAGCAGGAAGAAACACTAACACTCTTAAATGGAGCTAGGAAAAATGTAGACAAAACAGAGTTATTTTGTGTACAATGTTCTTTTATTTGTGTATGTGTCTATGTGTTATTATTGTTTTTATGCTTGTTTCTCGAAACATTTCTTCGAGACCCTGCCACCCATTCAGGACTCCCAAATGCTCATGACTTGAAGACCCTCCCTATCTTGGAGGATGGCTTTTGTTTAAACAGTGCACAACGTAAATGGTATCTGGTATTTAATGAAAAGCACTGAAATTGCTATATGGTACCACAGATTCACTGCTGAACATGTCATGAGGCAACATTTTATAGGCATTGTAAAATCTTTTTACCACACACAGCTGCATTACCCAAAATTACTCAAATCTGCAGGGCATCTGAAAATCACTCTGTAACAGTAATAGGCTTTGCTGCTTAAAAAGTGATTATGACTAATGCACAAAAACAATTATCACTAGACTCAGTTGCCAAGAATAAAGACATATATATATATATGTATATATATATATGTGTGTGTGTGTGTGTGTGTGTGTGTGTATACATTCTCATTGAAATTTGAGCAATCACCAGGAAAAATAAAGTGATTTTCAAAACTTACAACTTACAGGCTCATGAAGTAGAACTGGGGAAAATATTCTTAATCTGTCAGTCTATACAAGGAAGATTTTATTGGCAGTATTTTTATAAACTCTAAAACTTTATTGTTTTAATACACACTTTGAGTTAATTAGAGAAATTTTGAGAACTGTTAATAAGTAAAACTGCCCTATAGGGCTGGCCCTATAGCAAGAAGAAACAACATGAGGCACTGGAAAGAAACTAGGAATGGAATCCAATAGACTTGGTTTGGGCCTTGGGCAATTCCCTTATCTCTCGGGGCCTTACCTTCTTTTATATAAAGAAAGCTTTGGGCTAAGCCTGGATGGGGCCTCTTCCTTCTCTAACCTGCCACGATTTGATCTTTGACGATCTAAAGTAGAAAAAGTTTGCTTTCCATTTTGGTCCTCCTTCTGAGAGGAAGCATGAAAGGAGACTTAGTAAAGAGGTGGTATTGAACTTTGCCTTAAAGGGTTTTATGTGAAAGAAAGTGATTTGGATCAGTTAAGACAGAATGGAGAGTCTGATCAAAACAGCGTGGTGGAAAAGTACAGAAGTGATTGGAGAAAGGGCTGGACAGGTACGGTTTGCCGAAATTTGAAGCTAATATTAAATCTTGACTCATTTTCATAAATGTGGCAATGAGTTTTTAAGGACTTGGAAAAGTTCACATTCTCCTCTTCTACCTGTCCTCACCATTAGTCTACATGTTCTAACCATGGAATTTGGAGGGAGGTGAGATGTGCCACTTGGTCGCTGGCCCTCAGAACCCTCCCCTGACCTTCCTCCAAGCTCTTTTCTCTTGATGACCAAAGTCAACACAACATGGAAGTACTAAGGTGTGAAAACACGACTCCAGTGGCTTAGGTTTCTAAGTGAATAGACAGAACAGAGTACTAACTAATCCAAACCACTCACACTGTTACATGGGTAGGACACAGGCTTGAAGAAAGATTGAACACTGACTGCATTGGTTGAGAAGTTGATGGGTATGAACTGTCAGCACAGTCACCTATCATTGTTCACCACTTAGTGAGTAATTACGGTGGAGGAGTAGTGACAGAAGACGGAGTCCACAGGATTTCAAGAAGAAAATCAACAAGCATCACATTTATTTTCATGAACTTTAGCAGTGAAAGGACTGAGGTTGAAGAGATAAAAGACTTAAGAAAGAAAGAGATCTGAGCAAATGCATGATGTTTCTGGGAGGTTATGAGTTCAAACTCTGGGATCAGATGAACTGACTTTGTTTCCTGTACTTGGTTTTATTAGACACATATTTTGTCATTAAATCATCATGAAGACCTTATGACACTAACACTCTTATTAATCCTGCCTTGAGGATGAGAAAACTAAGACTTATTTCAGGGATGGCATATAAACTCACTTATGGTAAACAGTAAAACTGCAATTTAAACACAGCTCCACCTAAAACAAAAAACAGAGTATGTGCTTGGATAGGAATGAAGTTTGTCTGTTACTGGAATAACTAGCAAGTTACCTACAAGGTCAGGGACATGTTGAAAGCTCAGTGACCCAGTTGTTCTAAAATCAAGTTGGTCTTTGCTATCTGGGAACACTGACAGGAAGGAACGATAGAGGCCTCTGAGCACAAAGCACCATTGGCACTTTGATCATTGGGCCCATCCCTGTCCTACACTACATGAGGTGAAACTAATGTCCCTTGCTGCAAAGAAATCCAGAAATAGCTACAGGAGACAGAAGGAACAAATCATCCCCAACTCATACCTTTGTCTCTAGAAGTCAAATGCAAGCAAATCACTCTTGCATTTTATTGCATTTTACTAATATTAAGCTTCATGTGGAAATTGACAGTCTCTATGTAGCTCCTATAGGCTATAACTAGGTGGTCTGAATGGGCTGTGATTGAATGATGGCTCAATTAGGTCTTTGGTGTGTACGTGGCTTCAGCTGCTCTCTCAATTGTTGCCAAGATCCAAGTCTTGTGTACTCATTAAATGACTTATTGAATCACATGATAATTGAACACTTACTGTGAATTAGGCAGTTGCTAGAAAATTGTAATATGAGAAAACCTAAGACATGGCCTCTGTTCAAAGAATTCCTAATCTAGTGAAGAAGGCACACAAATAAAAGACCATTTATTTATGGTCTTACAGTCCAAGAAACAAGTACGTCACTTTGAATCCTAACTCTTCCACTTAATGATTGTGTAAACTTGAGCAAGTTACCTCATCTCTTAGTATATCATCTTTAAAGTGGGAAACTGCATTATAGGGTTGTTAAAACAATTAAATGACTAATTGGGGTTAGCTAGTGTTAGATTTTTTTATATAACACCCTGAAGGGCATATGAACCAGTAAACATCATACCAGTAGGCTTTGTCATTTTAGGTTTCCCATTGGAGGCCATAACTGAAGTGAACATTAGACTGAGTAGGCATTAAACAAGAAGTCAAGATTATGAAGGTCTTATAGGCAGGGGGTGGCATGTACATGGAAAGTCAGAAAGACTCCATTACAATGTTAGGAAAACTCCACATGCTGGGGAATGGTGTCTGTGAGGTGGTAAATAAATGACACTGGAAAGAAAGGATGGAGCCCCTCATATGGTGTCTATCAGAGTTTAGACCCATTCCTGGAGTCAGGTAGAGCCACTGACAGCTTTCAAATAGGACAGCAATAAATGGATGCAAGTGGATTGATATTAGATAAATAGCCCTGGTGCTGTCTGAGGCACAGGCCTTTTGTGAACTCATGAGTATATTCTTTCATGTGCCCTGTCAGTTATGTGCATATATTAAAAACCACATATACTTGCATAACCTTGGAGAAAGGTGAAGCTGTATGCCTTGTTGGCCCTCTCAGATTCCATTTTTTCTCTCAGTCTCAAATAAACTAAGTATATAAATGAGTCCCCATCCATGCTTACTTTGAAGGTACTATAAGGACAGAGCACTGAGCTTAGTGCAATGGAATTAATAAGAAAGTGAAATTCCAGGTCTTTGTCCTGATGTAATGCTAAGTGGGCAAGAGAAAAAAAATCATACATATATACATGGAAACATATGCAAAGCAGGTTCCTAAGCAAGTGAACTCATCTTCAACAATGTTTCTTCAAAGTATAGAGTATGGTTACAAGCATCAGAATTACTAGGAACATTTACTTAAATAAAGGTGCCCGAGCCTCACCTAAGACCACATGAATTTGGATCTGCATTTTTAACTTACATTTCAGTCAACCTGTAACATACCATATCCTGATTTGATGAGTACATATTGTATACATTTACTGACATTCTGCACTGTTCCCAATTTGCATAATTATTCAGTTAATCAAAAATTTAAAATCAATGTTTTAAGAGTCAGAAATGTTAACTACCATGATTTGATCATTAAATACTCTGTGTGTGTGTGATATATTGAATTATCACACTGTATCCCATAAATTTGCATGATTAAAATAATAATTAAATAATACCTATAGACATCATTCCTTAGTTTATACACAGTCTCTCTACCTTTCTATAATCAAAGAACTAGGATTATTAATTATCTGTTTGGGAATATTCTGTTCAGTCTACTTTAGGGAGGAATGATTATTATATTTTTAATATACTTTTGTGTATCTCATAGGTCTCGAAAACCTCTTAACTTTATGAAGCAACATTAACCACTACAGAAAAGAGAACCATAGTAATTATTGATTGCATTGGAAAAAAACAAACAAACAAAAAAAAACTTCAGTATTTTCAAAGTATAAACATATGTTAAGAGAATCCACTTCTTATGAAAAGGCATCCATTTCATATGACACACATTTCCTTTATACGGAGCATAAAGTTCAGACTCCTGCTCAGGACTTGCAAAGCCTTTTCACATTTTATCTGCCAATATTATTGAGGATCTCTTCATACAAGGCACTAACTCTAAAATCATGGGTTATAAAAAGGAAAAAAGAGGAATGAAATACGATCTCTTCCTTAAATAAGCCACACTATTTTTATATTTTCCTGTCTCTTTTGGATATAAAAAAGGCAATGGCATTGGGGAAAAGATATGTAAATAATTTCAAATGGGTTCAATATTAGAGAAATGCACTGAGGAGCTCCAGGAGCTGAGTAGTAGAAAATCTCAACATTTCAGGAAAGGTCTCACTCAGGAAGCTACTGCAGAGCCATGCCAACAGAGGGGTAGGATGTTCTTCCTATTGCGTTCAATGCAGGAAGGTGATTACATGCAGGGGAGCTCAGGCAGAGACGAGTGCTTCAGGGCACAGTGGTCCCTATAACTTCCTTTCAGGGCTTCTACTGCCCATCCTTCTTCATAAAACTTAGAAGATCTCACCACAATAGTCTTAGAACTATCAGACCATTTATGTGTGAATAAGAATATTACTCTTTCGAACATCAAAAATAAAAATTAAGCCAAATAATTTCATTTGAAAGCAATTAGCATTTTCATTTACTCTGTCCTGATAAAGAAAAAGCCCACATTTTCTTTATAAAAAGACATTTCAAGACATGCCATATAAATTACTAAAAAGAAAAAAATAGTGTTATATTGTAATTAGGTTAACTCTATTTCCTTACTCCTCCCTCCAGCTACCTCCTTCCCAAATAGATTACTTTGTAAAAAGTAACAGTTATTCAAAACAAAATGTGTTGGTATATCTTGCAGCCAAATGAAATGGATCGACAAGGCACAACAATGTGATAAATTTGTCCAGTAAAAAAATGTAGCTTGAGTGCCTTCGTTGATCATTTTAAATTGTAATGGTTATATGCTTCTTTACTATTGAGATATTTATGACTAATGGCGTGATGCTATTTAAATTCACAACCTTCATTAATTTCATCTGGTTTTCATCATTAAGAAAAATAATTTAAAAGAAACCTCAATAGTTTCCTAGAGCAATTCTATGAAACAATATCAGAATGCTCTGGCATACAGAAAGTCCCGTTCTTAGACTCAGGGTTCTACCCAGAACAAGCCCTCAAAAGAAGACTGCTGCTGGGTAAATTCTGCATTCAGATCTATAAAGACTTAAAAGGAACTCTACTAAGTCTTCAGTTTAGCTTGGTATGGAAATATGATTAGTCTTGCGGTGGTTATAGTGAGGATTATATAAAGGCGACATTTATGTCCCATGGAAAGGAGGTCATATGACCAGAGTGGTTTTCCCTCTTGAGTCCATGGGTGACTCAAGACTATCATAATGTTCACATTTTATAGCAGGAAATAGAAAGTTAATTGATAGCTATTTAAAGCCATCAAAATTCTGTTTTAAACAACCTAGTTAAACAATGAAGAATTACTTTGTGTAAGATTAGAAAGATCATAGAAAATAATTTATTAGTACTGATTTCTATGTTGGTTGCTGAGCCAACAGACTGCTGGCGCTAATTGTTTATTTAAGCTCAGTCACTGAAACTCCAAATCAGAAAGGTTTTCATAGTTTGGAATTGGCTTCAGTCTTTTACCTCTCAGACTTGATGGGCACAAGGGTTCCACAGGATATCCGCTCTATTTTTTTCCTCTTTCTTTAAAAAGATCTTAATTTTGGTTTAAAGTCAAGGACTTTATTTTATTTTTATTCTGTTCTACATAAGCCTGTCTTTATCCATATTTGGGGCTGTGGAGAAAGCTCCATTCATAGTCAATGATTTGTTATAAGCTTACTGATTTTTTCATTTAAAATAAAATTAAAGAACTACAGTTATTTGTATGAGATGATTATGAACCAAGCAATATACTAATATTAAGTGTACACTATTGCTGAATGAATATATGCATAGCAAATGACATAATTGGATTTGGGTAATCTTAGTATCTTAAGAGGAAGGGATCTCACTTTGTGGTGATGAATTCATCAATGAACTGCTATATGGTCATGCATTTCTAACAAACCAGGACATAATGTATGTACCTACAGAACCATGGTGATCTATGAAAGCAGTCACCAACTACCTGCTGCTAAGATAAATCTCATTTGTTTGATTAACAATAACAATTAGATACTTAAGTGAAGATTGTGAAAATGCAAAATGAAAGAGAGGGTCATCACAGGAAGAGAATGCTTGATCAGGCACTCTTCATACCTCTTATGAGAGATCAGTGAGCTCAACTCTGGGACATCCAGAACTGCATGGCTTACTTATTTTTGATTTTGAGCCAAGTGTATGTGAGGGAAGTGAACCTAATTCTCTCTCTTGAAAAAAAATATCTCTGAAATTTAGGAAAAGTAAAAGAAACAACAGCAAAAAATCAGGAAGTGCAAGAGGAAGGAGCAACAATGGTTCCTGGGATGCTGGAATCAGGGGAATGGTTGAAATACATTATGAACACTTTTGTCAAAAGTAACCATTGTGGTCAACTACAACTCCATTGTAAACCAGGCTATGCTTAAAACAACTATCTGTCAATATCTTCCAAAGTTCTGTAAGTTGACTGGACACATCTAAGGGGTTCTTATCTTATGAAATTGCAGTCAGAATTTGTCTGGGACTACAGTCACCCTAAATTTTTATTGGTCTAGACCACCAGTCTCATCAGGCCTGGCAGTTCATTTGACTGTCAGTTGGAAGCATAGCTCTGGAGCTTTCGACTGCTGTGCCCAACAAGCAATTCCTTAAAATAACTTTGGTGCTTATTGCATCATGGCCGGAATTTAAGAGGGAACATTCCAAGGAGTTTCCCAAGAGATCCAAGCGAAAAATGTAAGAAATTTTATGACCTACACCTGAAAAATCAGATCATCACTTTGGCTACACTATTTAGTTCAAGTGAGTCACTAAGCCTAGCATAGATTCAAGGGGAAGGAAATGAGACTTCATCTCATGGTAAGAAAGCATTTGTGTGTATAGAGAGGAAAGAAATTTATAGTAGTCATCTATGGAGACACACCAAAGTATTGTTTCTATCTTGAACATGCTAAATACAAACTGTAAATCCTTCATGATGAGTATGGACTCTGCACTTGATGTGCCCATGAGGTATCAATTGCAAAGGTAATTGCAATGCTATCATATTATCTTTCCACTTAAAACTAACCAATGTTTCCTATATACTGAGAATAAAATTTAAATTCCTTACCATGTGTGTTAGTCAACTTTTTGTCACTATGACAAAAATACCTGACAAGAACAGAAAAAACATTAATTTGGGGTTCAGAGTTTTAAAGGCTCAATCCATGGTTAGCCTACTCCATTGCTTGCCTGATTGGCAGAATATCATGATGGAAGGGCATGGTGGAAAAAAGCTGCTCAACTCATGGCAGCCAGAAAGCAGAGAGAAAGAGGAGCCAGGGACAAGAAATAATTCAAGGGCATGCCCCTGTGACCTTCTATCTACCTGCCTACAGTTTCCACCAAGTAGTCCATTTATATTATTAATGTATCAAATGGATGCATCTGTTAATAAGATTACAATTGTATTCATCTAATTACTTTCCCTCTGAACATTCCTGCTTCGCTTAACATATGAGTTTTGCCAGGGACAGTAATATCCGAACCATAACACCAGAGCCTGCAAAGTCCTATATAATTTGCCCCATTACAACTTCTTTGACTTTGTTTCCTTCTGCTCTTTCCCTTGCTCATGTTGTTCTAGCTGTGTTTTCTTGCTTTCCTTCTGGTAATCCTAGCTCATTCATTTGTCAATGCCTGCTGTATCTAACTGAAAAACTTCCTCTAGATCTTCATGGTCTCATTTCCTTCATTTCATTCAAGTTTTTGTGTGAACATCTTTTCAGGCAGAGAATCCCTTGACCACCTCTATCATTATTGCCAATCTTTTCCACTCACTTTTGTCTTCAGTATCTGAAACTACCTGTTCATTTATCTGTTTAGTTTTAGAAGTCAGTCTTCCCCCACCTGACTGAAAGTCATCCTGGAGCAGGACTCTTTCCTGTCTTACTCATTTCCGTATCCCCAGGACCAGGAACTGTGTCTGGTACAGATTAATACTCACTACGTTATTGTCTAGCAGAAGAATGAAAATGAAGCATCTCAAATTTTATTTTTAACTGGTTATAGTTAAAAATTATCTAAGTATCACCCCCCAAATTATGTCATCCTTATGCATGATTCATTTAATATTCAAGTCTACTTATAGCTAGACTTAGAGAAATTTTTTTCTATTCTTTTTCTGGATCACATTCTCTTCCATGCTCATCATTTGGTATTTGTTAATTTAAAATCTACATAACATCCTTACTGTACTATTTACACTGTTCGTAGGAACCTAGATTCTCTTCCTACTTCCCACCTCTCTGGAACTCTGTTTTTAATCTTTATTTCTCCAGCTCAATGCCTTTCTTCCCTGAGCACTTATTGCATATGTCTATGCATTTGCACAGACTTACTCTTTAGTCATCTTCATTTCCCATTTCCCAGTCCTTTTCCATTTAAGTCTTGTGTTTTTAAGTACAGTAATGAGATAAAGTACTATAAGCTCTTTCGAGGAATGGGCATAATTTATTCACTTCTAAAGTTCCAGTGCCCAGTTCAGTGACGGGTATGTAGTGTAAACTCCATAAGAACTTGTTGGATTAGACAAGATTAAATTGAATCAAAGCAAAAGAAAGAATTGCAGGTAGCTGAACAGGGACAGATAATATCAAAACTAAGAATACATTTCCCTCTTCCTCTTACACACACTAAATTATTGTTTTTGTTCTTCAGGTCCACATACATGTGTTTTTTTTAAGAAATGTTACCATTGTGTAATATGTTAAGAAAAGTAATTGAAACTGGAGTTATTTAAAGGGCAGCCATGAAATCAGGCATTTTCTGCACTCCTTTTTCTTCCACACCCCTAACCCCTTCTCCCATTCATTTGCATTTTTCTTGTTCTATCTATGTGGTGCAGGTGCAGAAAAGTAGGCACCAGGTGCATTCTATAGAATTCTATTCTATTGACAAACAGGGTTTTCCATCTATGCATCTTTATAATTGTAAATTTCTCTTCTGCTTATATATACTTATGTGCATCTGTATTTATGAAATTATATCTCCTCTGTGTTCTGGGGTTTCTTCCATAGGGACATAGAATTTAGATGTGCTATCCAACTCCAATATACAAAACTAAGCTATGGGCAAGAAAATATTTAAAGGGAACAGACTGATACCACATTTCAATAAATTAACTGTATAGATAGATAAAAACTCTTTAATAATCTTGCTCATATGGTGCTTTTCTACATTTTTAAAGAGAATGAGAATAAAAGCAGTCTCCCAGCAAGTTCGTTAAATCTTATTTTGTTCACCGCATACAAAGAGTAATTTAAATTTCACCCAAGCAATCTTCAGTTAGCACAGTCATTCAGAACTCTGTTAACTGCCCTATTATTGGGCCCCTTTGAAATGCCCCTGTAATTGAAGCTTTCTAGGTGGGAAAGACAGCACAAATCAAAATAACAGGGTTAGCTCTGGCACAAAGCTAGCAACAGTTGCAAGGATTACCAGATATACTATATTGGGAATTGATGGATAAAACTTGTAGAACAAGTTTTTCTACAAAGTTTTAAAGATTTGTATCAGCTGTGGGTGGTAGATGATTTAAGTTAATGGAAAGACAAACAAAACTAATTAATAGTAAAGATTATGACTTTGTGGTAGCTTGGAAAATCAGAAATTGTACTTTCTGATCCAAGATTTTTGTATGAAGTGGACGTGGCTGTTTAAGAAATACATCTTAGTTCTTTGCATGTATGTTTCTTCATTGAAACATGAAACTAATATCAAGTTTTTAAAATACAACATTTTCAAATTTTGTTCTATACAACCAAAGTTTTGGACTGAATCTGATCTGGCACTAATTGTTTCACTTCCAGAAAAAGTACAGTTATTCCCTATCCAAATGCCTACCATTTCCATCAGTTCATGTCTATTAGAGGCCAAGACAGATGTACCACATTTAACTGCTCCTTAGCTCTCTGGCTTAGTTTGTAATCTAATGCCAATTCCCATAAAATTCAAGCTGCAACAAGTAACCTTGCACAATAGGTCATTCATACAGCTTTGTCCCTTTGAGTTTATGGGAAACAGCAGAAAAGTCAGTAGAAAATATCCAGGCTGGTAAAAACTATGGAATCACTCTCTTTGGCTAATGGTAGGCTTTTGGTCATGACTTATGGAAGTCAATTCTTAGGTCAACCAGACAAAACAAGATCTTTCATGCATAATTTTTAACATACGTGAGATATATTTTATTTTTCCCCTGAACATCCAACTATTTCATATGTGGATCAGTTTTGTCATATATCACATCCTTCATTTAAGTATTCTCATAACTTCTTTTATTACCCCTGCTAGACTTGGAGGATGCAATGTCCAGTAGAATTACTCAATATTCATTTGATGAACATATGAATGGATAGGCAATTTGAAGAGACTGCATGGCATGCACTCACTTTTGGATACAGGAAACCAACCATAAGCAGCTCATATCTACGTTTGGTTGAGAAGATCATCTAATTCCAGTCAAAAATTTTGTGATCAGGATCCAAACTAAAATATTTAAGATGCCAGAATTTGGGCACTTAGTGTTTTAACATGCCCATTTAAGAGAAAGTCATAAATTATGTGATAGAGATGCTGTTTTAGTCAACTTTTCTGCCACTGTGACTGAAAGACTTGATGAGAACAATTTTAGAGTAGGAAAAGTTTAATTAGCACTCATGGTTTCAGAGGTCTCAGGTCATGGACTACCAGCTCCATTAATATGCACCTGGGGTAAGGCAGGACATCATGGCAGAAGAATGTGGTGAAGGAAAACAGTCCAGGACATGGAAAAGAGGAAGCAGAGAGAGCTCTCACCCACTGGGGAGAGAATGTGAATCCCAAAGGCATGCCCCCAGTGACCCACTTCCTCCAGGCACATCCCATAGTTACCACCCAGTTAATTCATTCAAGTGGATTAATATATTGATTAGAGAAGACCAACAGCTGTCAGGAGCTCTCCCTGGTGCTGCCATAGCACAGACCCAACACCTAAATTTGGTATATTTTTTTCTTTTCTAGCTCTAACTTCTCCTTGTAAACCTCATTGCTCTAGAAGCAGAACAAACTTCTTTTAATATGTTTTATTGTGTAAATTTTCATATATGTCAAAAGTAGAGATTTTTTTAAGGAATCCCATAGAAACCAAGCCAGACATGGTAAATCACATAAGGGAGTTTATTAAGCAAACAGAGTGTCTCCCTGCAGGGTAAGAGAGAAAATGAGGGGAAAAGAGAAAAGAAAGAGAAAGGGCATGTGCTAGAGAGAGTGTGTGAAAGCTAGGAGGATAGAGAAAGTGAGGAGGAGAAACAGAAGGATGAGGAAAGATGGCAGGGTAGCTACAGTAAAGCAATTGAATTCCGCTGGGCTAACAGGGGACCAATATCGGAGAAGGATACTTGCAAGCTGACTGATGAACCAATAACTAGCTAGGATGTTCACAGATTGACAAGTGGTTGGGAGGCGGGGAAAATGGCTGCACGGGAAAGGTCAGGGGGAGCAGCTTTGTACATTACATTCCCCCGTTTCTGTTTTTATAAGAAAATCTTTTGTTCTCCAGTTCTTTCTGAAACCTTCTCTCTCCTTCCTGCCTAAGTGACTGGGTCTGGTTTTGCAGGTGAGATGTAAAAAGTCCATTTTCCTTCCAGACTTCTCTCTAGCGTGCACCCTTTCTCATTCTCTTTCTTTTCCTCTCATTTCTCTCTTACCCTGCAGGGAGACTCTCTGTTTGCTTAATAAACTCCCTTATGTGATTTCCCGTGTCCAGCCTTGTTTCCATGGGATTCCTTACATTGTGATTTCCCGTGTTCGGCGTGGTCTCCGTGGGATTCCTTACAGATTTTATATCATGTCGAATCATGGACTGTCTGATACTTATCCTCCAGTAAAAGACTTTTTTCAATTCCTGACTTGATCATGCCTAACTGTGCCTTCCAGTCATCTTACCATTTTGCCATGTGTCACCAATACTCCAGCCTCAGCACAAACCAGCCAGCAATTCATTCTGATCCAGGTCTTTGTCTGATTTATGGAGACCTTCCCAACACTTACATCTCACCTCAAACCAGCCCAACAAGCATTTATTTAGCACTCAGTTGCTCAGGTGCTGATTATTAGAGATATAGTAATTGGTAACTGTTAGTTGCCATCCTGATAGAAAAAATATATGACATAAAAATGCATGATATATAATGATATAATAACTATTACCAAGTTTTTGAAAGGAGAATGTGAGTCTTTCCCACCGTGGATAAGACAGGAAAATAATAACGAAAGCAAAACTAAAACTGAAATCCAAGATATTGAATTCTATGACATCATTTATCTACTGAGAAGCATTTTAATTATTGATTATGTACATGCTATTTACTAGCCTCTTTTGTAATAAAACTAGCATGTTGGATGAAATAATTACTATGCCATTCATGTGACAATGCCCACAAATTTACAACTCCCTCCAAAGGAAGGCAGATAATAAGTCCTAACTAAAATGAACTCGAGGAGCAGTGCTAGGGAGTGGGGTATTCACAGTACTACTATGCAGTGAGAGTGATTTTGCAGGGAAATTTGCATGATATACCTTTGAGAGATGTGAGTTCTAGTGTTTCCTGTGTTGATAATTAGCTGGTGAACTTAACAAATAACTACCAGTCTCTGAACCTTGATATTTTTCCATTATAAAATATGGAAGTTGGACTTAATAATCTCTAAGATCTTCAATATGCCATAAAACTGTGTTTTATCTGGTTTCTTCTTAATACATCTGGTTTCATCTTAATACTGCCATCATCTCATGGCTAGGATGGCCTGTGTGTTGTTATCACTCCCTGGCACTCCACTTTCTGAGAACACGCACTAAAAACACATGCTAGGGGACTTTTTCAAGGCATGTCCATGTAATTTCTCATACATCATGACTATGTAATGCTCTCTCATGCATGATCTTTTCCAACTTACACAGATGACTGAAGGAGATATCAATGTTCTCATGATTTTAGAAGAGAGAACAGGCTATGAAATTCACCCAGTACCATATTAAAAGCAGTTGGCTTTCCAGTGTTTTTCAAGGGTTGTGTGTAAACTATTCTTTTCAAATAATGCTCCCTCCACCTTTGTTTTTTTCCCCCTCCTTTTTTCAAATGATCTGTTTATCTGGTGTTAGAACAGTGTTGGTCAGAAGCTTGGACAAGTACAAATGTATTTCATGCTATGAGATATGATAAAGACATATTCTTGAACAACTGTCTCCAAAGTTTCTTTAATCAAAGTAGAAGTATGTCAAGGCTGTCTTTAATGGTGAAAACTTTTATACTTTTTAAACTTTTACAGTGAACAATTACATCTCAGGACACCTCCCTCCACAGGTGAGTGGTTCTGGAAATTTAAAATTTACACTACAATGTGTACTGAAATTGAAGAATTGTTACATTCAAACAGGGTCCACAGGGACTTGCTGCTGAGAATACCTCTTCTTTGTAACATCATGATGAATTTGGTCACCTTACTTTGGTCAACACATTCTTCCTTATTTATAAGTCCCAAATATCTTATCAGCTGTGCTATTTTTACATCATTTTAAGTCAATTTAAAATTAGTAGCATAGTTTTAATAGCTAGTGTTCCTCGAGGCCAAGTAAGAAATGGTACCATTTGAAGAAAATTGAATAAATAAAATAGAGGCAAATTAAACAATAGATCAGGAGAGGAATGAGAAAATATGAGTTTATTAATAGTCATCTATAGTAAAACAATAATAATAATAGTAATAGTGACAAAAGTACCACTTGAAAAATAAACCAGGACAAATACATAACCTCACTTAAAAGTAGACAGAAGTGGTTGTGGCTGATAATGCTTTAGTTTTTGAGGAGACTAAGCAAACCATAGAGTCCCATTCTATGTTCCCAGACTCATTGTCATTCTAGAGGACATGATTGAGTCTTTTATTCTCTTCTAAACTTGGGAGAGGCAGTGCATTGTGCTTTCTTTTTAACATACCATTGTGGCAGGATGCTTTTATTTATAAGTTTACTATTTTCATTTCACTTGCAAATACACGATTTAACTAACCTATTTGTAAACTTCAAGAGTCCTAATGTCTTGACTTCTGATTCCAAAAAGGAGTCAGCATAAATATTAAAAGATACAGTATATGTATATACACACATATGTATATATATGTATGTATACAATATATATGTATATATAAACACACACACATATATGACATAAAAATAGGCAAAAAAGATTGAGGTATTGAATTCATGCAGAGTTAAGCAGATTTCAATAGTAGGGAGTGTACAGGGATTTCAAAGTAAGGGGTTTTCCCAAATGCTATCTGAACTATTGGCTGAATTTTGAACCTTGTACAAATTTCTTAGGTTTCTGAGAATCAGGCTTTTTGAGTGATAAATGAAGTTAATAAAAGAACCTATTTCAGAAAATTGTTGGGGTGATTAAATAATATCAAATATGCAAAATATTTAACACAGGCCTGGCATATGATAAATGCACAGTGAAAGTCAGTCCTCATTATCATCATTAGTTTTTTACTCAATGATGGGAAGAATTTTTGACATTAAAGAAAAAATGTCCAGAAGGTTGAGGCTAGCAGTCCTAGAGGTCACAGAACTATTTTCTATTTTTGCTAGGATTTAGATTCCTCAGCACTCTGCTCTTCATAAATGGTGACAGCAGCTTTTAATGAGAACTTCCTTTGTAGAGTGCACTGTTCTTCCAGCTTTCTATGAATTTTCTCATGTAATCCTCACAGTGACCTCTGAGTAGATGGTACTATTGAATAGCCAATTCACAGATAAGGAAACCAAGACATGCAACTTTTAAAATACCTTCTCTAAGATAATAGATTTGCATAGCTAGCAAGATGTAAACCCAATATACAAACCTCTGCCACTGTACAGTGTTACCCTCAACATCAGCTGAAGTTTAAAGACTCATAGAGATATCACATCCTGCTCACATTGCAGCATGCAGTCCTGCATTTGAGTGTGGAACTCAGTGTGGAGTTGATGGGCTTTGTCAGCTGAGAGGACGCAATTTTTCCTGATCCACTGGCCCAGAGAAGACAGAGTTCTCAGATTCTCACAAGGGCCCATCCTGGGCTGGAGCAGGTCTTGGATTTGAGATACCCTTTCCTATATCTAGCAGATGCTTTGCCTATGGAGCCAGGCTTGGCTGCTTTCTCTATAACCAGCATTCTGTTCTCCATGCGGGTGTGCCCGGGAAAAGACTAATCATCTGAAAACCTTGGCCATAAGAATGGATGCCCCTATGTCACTTGATCAAAGAAGACAGAGCTGTTAATGTACCGGAATACTCTTGCTTCGGAAATGAGTCACAACACAGAGTCTGGCTGCTGTAGCATCATTCGGAAATTGTAACAAAACTCAAGGGCTGCTCTCAAGTGGAGG
Source organism: Sciurus carolinensis (assembly GCF_902686445.1). NCBI lineage: Eukaryota > Metazoa > Chordata > Mammalia > Rodentia > Sciuridae > Sciurus > Sciurus carolinensis. The sequence goes on from NC_062219.1 coordinate 104,470,350, forward strand.
AGAATTTGGCAAATGGCCAGGAAAAGGTGCAGAGGGTGCCAGACTCTTCATAAAAGAAAGGCTTCACAGTCAGGCCTCTTGCTATAACTGCCTCTCCTGCTTTCTCTTTTTAAAGCTATTTTTCCTATTGTAAATAATCCCATTAAATGAGGACTATTGTCTCCCTTTTCACACAAGAGGCCCATTCAGAGCCTTTAGCAGTAATGAAAGGGAAAAGCACACACAATCAAAAAGATGAGGGGTGTGGTATGTTCCACCAAGAGGGAAGCAGGAGGTGGAGGAGGGGTAGAGCTGGGCTGAGCAAGGAAGGGCCTAGTGTGTCCAACTTGTCCAGACATTTGGAAAATCTCATGTGGAACCTCCCCAGAGATAATGCTGGTCACAGGCATAAAAAAAAATAAATAAATAAAATAAAGGAAGAAGATACAAGAAGTTGTGCTTATAGTTCTAATGTCTTTGGGAGCTAGGAAAATAGGTAAGATGCTGATTGATGCAAGCAGGCGAATGGATCTGGTGGCCAAAAGAATATACTGCTTGAAGTCTTGACCATGAAGATTTAACCAACCCCCTTTAGCCTTAGTAGTCTTAAGAATTAGGATAAGTTTTTTTTCCATTACTCAAGTATACATTTCATAAGATGAGCCATCAGAAAAATAAATAAATAAATAAATAATACCAATTGAAAATGTAAAAAAAGAAAAAGAAAATACAGGTGTACATTTCTCTAAAGTCTGGATTTAGAGCAGCTATCTATATAGTCATGGAAGAAATCAGAGGAAAAGATGCATACACTTGATAGCTGGGCTTATTTAGATTTTTGTGTTAAATTAAATAATAAAAGTGCACTATGTATGATTCTCAAGAGAAAAAAAAAAAGGAGAGGAAAGGAAATTAAAAAAAATACCTTTGGCCAGGTGCAGTGACACTTACCTGTAATCACAGTGACTTCAGAAGCTGAGGCAGGAGAATTACAAGTTCAATGCTGGCAATTTTAGCAAGACGCTGCCTCAGAATAAAACATAAAAAGGACTGGGGATATGTAGCTCAGTGGTAAAGCACCATGGGGTTCAATCCAAAATAAATAAATAAATACACTTTTAAGCCTTATTGAGAAGATTTAAAGTAATTTTAGGAAAAAAATTCTTGATACTTACATTTACTTTTTTATTATCAGGAATCCAGATCAAATTGGTCAATCACCAAACTTTTTTCTTTAAATTTTAAAACACAGGTAATACATTTCAAGGCAAGCAAAGAATGAGTCAAGGAGACTGCAGGCATTACCTGTTTAAAAGGGAAGACTTTGGAACCAGACTGTATGGATTCAAATCACACATGTCATTTATTAATATTTAACTTTGGACAAGTTACTCAATCTCTTTGTACCTCTATTTCTCACCTATAACTTGCAGAAGTAGGAAATATAGAAGATTCTTACAAGGATTAAATGGTTCAGTATCAGAAATGTACTTAGAAGAATGCCTGGAACTTCATAAATAGTCGGTAAATGTTTGCTATTATTATCAGAGAATCACTGGCATGTAGAAAGAGGATCAGCATCTCCTCCTGTATTGTCACACAAGACAGGTCCATGAGCAGATGGCACGTGTAATAGCTCTTACTGTGAATGAACTCCCTTTGATGTTTGCAGTGTGAAAGCTATAAATATTTTGTTCAGAACTATGTGTAAATCATACCTGTCTTTTTAATGATCTTGAAGTATTTGAATGTTTCTTGTCTTCCAGGTTGGATACAGAAGTCCCAGCAATGAAATCCTAATTTCCTCTTTCTATTGTGGAGAAAGAATTATTGTAAGGATATGTTGAATCAGGGTTTCCTTCCCAAACCCTATATTTTGAAGGTTTTGGTGTGTTGAACAATAATCTTGAGAGACGTAGAGAATAAATGAGTCCTAAGAAAAGGTCTTTGAATCAGACTCATAACTTTACTCTCAGTTGTACCCAAACCACCAATCAAAGGTAAAATAGTTCCTTCCTAATATCCCCAAGATTATGAAATACACTTGGTTGGATATTTTTGCCTTGTAAGATATCCCTTCAGATATCTTTTTTTGGGGGGAGGGAGGATACCCAGGATTGAACACAGGGGTTCTCTTAACCACTGAGCTACACCCCTAGCCTTTTTATATATTTTTTATTTTGAGACAGGGTCTTGCTACATTGCTTAGGGTCTTGCTACATTGCCAAGGCTGGTCTCAAACTTGCAATCCTCCTGCCTCAGCCTCCTGAGCCACTGGAATTGCAGTCATGCACCCCTAGACCCAGCCCCTTCATATATCTGTAATTAATTTTCATGTGTACAAAGGTCAACTAAGTCAGGTGAACCTCATTAGTAGCAATATTAAATTCAACAGGGATGTCAATTATTGAGACTGCTTTCTCTGGAAGAAAACCTAGATATATCATTGCTTGTGATATCTCATGAAGGACAATACTAACATATGGTACCATTCATAGAATTTTAGACAATGCTGAGTGGACCAAATGTACCAAATAATTTAGACCCATCTATATTATTATATATTGGAAATGAAAGTTGAAAATTCTCAGCATCTGGAAACCTGTAAAGTTGCTTCAAAAGTGGACAGAAAAAGAATTTTTGAAAAAACAATAAGGTTGTTTATTCCTATCTATCAATTCAAGAGTAAATATCTAGATAAATCAGTATTTGGCCTGTTCCTTACATCAGTGGCTTTCAGTGAGAGATGTCTAGCTCCTGAGTATGCTTTGGAAATTTGCAGGGATAATTTTGGTTATCCCAATGATTGTGTGTGGTGTTGGAATTTATTGGGTGGGTTACAAGGATTTTAACATCCCACAGTGTAGAGAGTGTAATGTAATAAAGAGCTGTCTTACATCCCTCATAACTTTTTGTATCCCACTAGACATTCATACATGAAAAACCCTATAATGATTTTGGGGTTGTCTCTTCCTCTCAATAAGTTAATAAATCTGGTCTGTTATTATGCAGACTAATGGTAGTTTTTACTCTAGTATTTGTTCTAACATTTTCCTGTTTAGCTAGACTGGAATTGTTTCTGATCATTTTACAGCTCTTAATCCAAAGGCAGTCATTTTAAGTTGATAAAGAAAAACGTCTAATTAATTGTCGAAACTTCTAGTGTAGTCATGCCTAAGATTTTCCAAATTGCAATGCATACTATTTTATTATGAATTGCTTTCCTTCTATTTCTTCTTTATAAAAACAATTTTATTAAATATTTAAATTATACATTAAATAATATTTTACAGTTATGAATTCATTTCAGAATAGAAATATTCATTGTTAACATATTCTACATGCACATGGATACAGAAATATTTTATAAATGGTTATTTTATACATTTTTATATATGGATGTGAGTATATGTCTTATTCTTTATATATATAAAGATATGTATGTAAGACACATATCATACATATGCATTATAGATATACATCATATCACATGCTATATATGTTATGCTTACCTACTCACATAAACATACCACATATATATGCATGTGTACATGCCAAGTACATACACTTTACAATACATAAATATGTACAAGTTATATACGTATAGTATATGCCATGTAAAACATACATATTTTGCATATGTGCATGTGATTGTTTTACATATATGAACTGCATGGTTTTATGTGATACATACATAGATTTTTTAAAAATACATGTTTTGTGTGTCTTACACATGTATATGTTATATGGATCGTGTGTGTGAATATATAATTCTGTTACTTAAGTTAAATACATAATATTTTCATGTATTATGGGACATATAATAGAAAGGGAAGCTATCTATAACATTTTTTTGGTGACTGGATGCTTAATGTGCTATCAAGCACATTGATGATAAAGTGCTACCAAGACCCTACTGCTGGTGTTTATTTAGTCCAATATCTCTCCTAAACAGGAAGCCCTGAATGTGCAGTTTTTGATCATATTCTGATGATAAATTTCAAATGAGATTCAACAAAATTGGAAATATCTGAAAATAAAAGGCTAGTATATAATTAAGGTAACATACTCACTGATTGGTCAGCACTAACATAACTGAAGCTCTATTGGAAACTAGAACTTTCTAGAGAGTGTGTTTACATAGTGGCTTTTTCCATTTGCAGGTACAACTCTGAGGCAAAAGGCCCAGAAATACTCTGACTCTGATTTGCATTTTTTGTATTTGTACATAATTCAATTTCCTGTATCCAGTTAAGACTAGCATCAGAAATGCCCAAAGACACAGAATTAGAAAAACTAGACGTATTAGTTTAAGAAACACATGGGAAGTGGGACAGACCCAGAGGCCCTTTTAGGAGCTACAGCTTATAGAGTGTGGCCCCCAATCTGCTCAGGAATTGTGTCCATTGGCAAACCCCTTGTGGGTCCCTCCTTTCTTAATGGGGCATACTAGTGGCTGCACCAACATGTGTGAGGAACTAATTGCTCATAAGGTTTGATGCTCAGTATCACTCAGATGTTAGACTGTGCTTGGATTAATAATTCTCTTCCATGCAGTCAGCAGAGAAGTTGGTAAGAAGTGGCTTCCCAGGTTTCACCTGTTAACAGTTGGAAAATGGGATTTTCTTAGCATATCACCAGGACTGAAGTAGTCTGTGACTGAGACTAGATGTACCCTAGTCAAGGTTATATAAGGTATTTTCAGACCAGGATCCTTTGTTTTCACTTTTACTATTACCTAAATTCAGAATTTAACATTCTAAAGGCATAGTGAGGAATTGTAAGATGTCTTTGGTCTTTTGTTTGTGTTGGTTCCCAAGAGTAACCCTGTGTATTGATTACCATATCCAGGACCCTGAGGAGAAAAGCATGCTCATATGAGCTACTCACACTGCAGTGGTCATGCACTGCAATAGTTAAACCTTCAAAAGATGTCAGGTCTTCAGAGGACTGCCCACAGTTAGTCTGCAAGGCAGTGAACTGGACAGCAATCACCTGACTGGGCAGGATAACAAGTGGTAGCAATAACTTCTTTAGTATTTTCCTGAGAACCTGGAAAGTTCTCTTTTGAGCACATCATAATCACTTTAAAGGCCTACCTCTGACTGCATGGTCCCAGGTGTCCCACTGATCTGCATGGACTTAAGTGCATACATTTCATGGGCTACTTTGAATCATAGGAAGTGATTTCCTGTAACACTGAGCTGAGAAGGAGTCTCAACCTAGACTCAGTCTGTGTGTGTGTGCATGCGTGTGTGTTGAAATGGTACATGGTATATGATTTAATAGAAATATTCACATCCATGGGATAGAAAAGGACTGAGCCACAAAATTTCTGTTTCTCTCTATTCAATGTATTTTTCTTTAGAATTAGACTCCAGTGAAAAGATCTATTGAATATCATTGTTATTACACTCTCTCTTCCTTTCCCTACATTCATAGAGAGGATATAAATAAACAAAAGGAAATACAATCAACTCTCTGTCATGTGTGTCAGTATCTGACTGGATTCTGATTTTCAGCTGCCTACACCCTCTTGGTGTACACAGTTTGTGTTTTAGGTTTCTTGCTGCTGTGACTAGAAGGATCTGACCAGCAAAATTGTAGAGGAGAAAAGGTTTATTTGAGGGCTCATGGTTTCAGAAGTCTTAGTTCCGTAGACAGCTAGCTCCATTCCTGGTGGTTTGAGGTAAGGCTGAACATCATGGTGGAAGAGTGTACCAAAGGGAAACAGTTCACATTGTGATCACAAAGCAGAGAGTCTCCCCTCTCCAGATACAAAATATATACCCCAAAGCCATGCCCCAATTCCAATCTCCTCCAGTCACACACAACCACGTCAATTAATCCTATCAGGAGTTAATTCACTAATTGGGTTAAGATTCTTGCAATCCAGTCATTTCTCCTCTGAACCTTCCTGCATTGTCTCATGTGTGAGCTTTTCGGGGACACCTCACATCCAAAACATAACAGTATGTCTGTGGAGACGCCTCCTTGCCCATGGTGGGTGCACCAAGGAGAACTGCACACAAAGACAGGGAGTTGAAATAAAGAGTCCAGGTTAAAGAAAGAGTCTGGAAGAACATTGGAGAATATATTTCATCATTATGTTCTATCTCTCAAAAGAACAGTGTTAGTGTTTCTGCTTTCTTTTAAGCAGAAACAGAGGTTGTGCCTATTTAACTTTATATTTATTTATGTACTAATTAGCACTCAGTAGACACTCAATAAACAGTCTTAGACTAAATGAATACATAAGCAGAGTAGTCCCTCTGTATCTGCTGGGCATTCTGAATCCAAACCCTGGAGGAAATCAAGGAACTGCTGCAATTTTGTGCAGATTTCAACTTGGTATTTACCCAGCTCCACTACTCTCTGTGATGACTGCACACTCTTGAGGACCTTTTCCCTCTGAACCCGGGACATATGAACTTTGAGTGGGTATGGTCTTTGGTGTCAGGACTTGTTCCTATAGAGCTTTTATTTATTTATTTTTTGACCCATTTAAATAAAAATTTTTGTTTCTGCTGCTGGTTATTCTCATATTTTCTGAATTGAGCTCTCCTAGAGTTCTTTGATGTTCTCACATGATGCCCTCCCTCTCTACCATTTGTACTAGATTTTTCCACTTTCCCTTTCAGGTCCACTTCATATAGCTCTCCATCCTGCCCTATGCTCAAAGACTACCCAAGGACAGTGCCAATGGTCTCCTTGCAGGCCTCTGCTCCTTGGATTTATTCAACAGGGAGATGGCACAGGAGATGGGATGGCACTGGCAAGAGACTGAAAGGACAGATGGAAATGGCGTTTGGCTCTTAGTCCTCCCTTCTGAGTCATCCCAGTTTGACTATTCCTACATACTGAAAAGTCACAATATCTGACAAACAGGCCTCTCTGTTTGGATTCTGGTAAAAGTGCACTCCACCTGCCCACTCAGCTAAGGGTTAGTAATGTCTATTCTGCTCTCACCATCCCTGAGGTACCACACTGTCCCTGTAATCTCTATTCTTCTCTCACCACTGTAGTTTTCATTAAATCATCTTCCATTATCCAGCTTGTGTGAGCCATCTGTTCAAGTCTGAACTCTAATGATATGATATCCACGTTCCTAATATTCTAAGCTATCTTTTTTGTACAAGCTTATAAAATATCCATATAATGAGTATGGTAGGAAGAACAATGGCTTCCAATGATGTCAAGGTCCTGGAATTTGTAAATATATTTTCTTAAGGCCAAAGGGACTTGGAAGATGTAAAAACATGTCCTTGAGATAGGAAGATGTCTGTGACTATCTAGGTCAGCCCAATATAATCACATATATCCGTAAAGAACAGAGAACATTTCCTAGCTATGTTCAGAGGGAGATGTGACTACACAGAAAGATCATGGGTAAGCAACATTGCAAGCTTGAAAAGAGAGGGGACTGTCAGTCAAGGAATGTGAATGGTCTCTAGAAGCTGGAGAAGACAAGAGAAGAGGTTTTTTTTTCTAGAGTTTCCAGAAACACCTTGATTCTAGCCCAATGACAACTGTGCTGCACTTCTCACTGACAGAGTTTTAAGATAAGTTTGTGTAGTTGTAAGCTATTAGATTTATGGTAATTATAATGACACAAATAGAAAACTAATACAACAAGAAAAGTACTTTGGGATTTAGCCCAAAGATTTTCTACTTATTTAAGAAATGATCTGACCATATAAGTATCAGAAAAATATTAAATTAGTGGCACTGATGAAGGAAATAAGACCAATATACAACAGAAAAATTTGAGAAACACTAAAAAAATATGTCAATAAGTATTTCCTTTACTGAGTAACTTCCTAATGAAAGGCAAACACATCTGAGAAAAATAGCACATGATCACTTATCAGTTATTAGCATCAGAGAGTGGTAGATTAATGTGCAAATGTGAGCTGTTAAAAAGAGTAATATTTGCTTAGTTCTGCACTGTTCCATAGGCTTGATTTGACCTACTTATTCAATAACAGACATTTTATAATATTATCAACAATACATTGAAGGTGGGCATTGTAGAAATAAAATAAGGCATAGAATCTTCCCTCTAGTTTGTCTCATTCTAGCAGAACAATGAGCATATGTATCTGAGAGAAGAAGATGGGGAAAAGAAGTAGAGGGTGGTAGGGGAAGGAACTGAGGTAGATAGAAGATTCTGCTCCACTTACAACCATGCAGAAGGGAAAAGTGGAGTTATTCTTCATATCAACCCTCTGCTTACAGTTCCACAGAGGTCAGAAGATCATGTCTACAAAATATTCAGTCTTGACAGTAGTAAAATGGGTGTGCTTTGAAAAGCAGGTTGGTGACTAAATTTGAAGGTCACTAAAGATCTTAAGATATTTCTTGGGTTTAAAATGTGCTTCTGCATCAAGAATTCTAAATCACACTAGGTTTTTACTTCTAAGTTTCTATTTCCATTTGTAAAGTCTCCAGATAGGATTCAGAATGCTGATTTTCTCATAGCATTTGATAAAGTTCTAATTGATGGATGGAAAGAATATTACAATGAATGCTAATTAATATTGATAACTGGCTTAGATAAGTAAAAACAGTGTCTTCACAAGCTCACTCCATGTTGTCAACCCTTTGTGTGAACAAACTTTATGTACTAAACTCTTGCTTTTATTTTACAGAAAATACTAACCCAGAGGGCTTACTCAGATACTGCCTTTAGGGTTGTAAGTTAATGATAGAGTCAAGTCTGGGAAGACTTTCAAGAGATCTCCTTGTCCCATCTTTTTACAAAGGTGGAGCTAACAGACAATTATCTATCTCTAAGAATACAAGTAATCATTAGAAAAACATCTCATATTTCCCCCTCCACATTACTGTCTTGAATTTGCTGCAGAAAATGGGTACTGTGGAAAGCCAGTAAATTCAAGGACACATTTCAACAAGTAAAACAAAAAGAAAAAGGAGAGTGAAGATAAGGTAGGAAACAAAAATAAATAGTATGGGCAATTTTATGACAAATTCCCAAATATCTTTTTTTCCCCCTCTCATTTTCAGTGCTTCAAACTTTCTAAATATCAGGCATGGAAAAGAATATCTTGTCATTGTGTTTTGGGGGAGCACACATTTCTTTTCATTGAACTTCAGACTTTATTAATTATTCTGTTGCAATGTTATTATAAACTGTTGTTGATTATCTGACTCTGCTGGGCATGTGATTGATGCCAGAATGTCAGTTTTATATTAAAAGAATGTCGTTTGAGAAAACTAAATACAGAAATAAAGTATGTGTTCAATTAAGGCTTTAATCTTCTCTGAATTCTTTTTTTTTTCAAAAATGGGGTGGAGCCCTGGATGCCTATGGGGTTAATAATATTTTCCTAAAATGATTCTTATTCTTATAATAAGTATTAGTAAACATCCGTTTTTGTTAGTAATTAACTTTAATGACTTGATATTATTTTACTTCTCTTGATTGTATGTTCTAGTCCAGATACTAATAAACTAATGGTGCCATGTATGTATTTTGCCAAATTAAAATAAAAAGAAAAGCAAAACATAACTGACCTCTTAGCACACAGCTTCAAGGACATAATCAGGTTGAGGAATAGTAAATCAGTGGAGGAAGTGAGGGAATAAAAGAAGAGAATGCATCTGAGGAGCTAGGAAGAGATGGTAGAAAATTTAAAAATAGAAAAGTAAATGAACAATAACAAAGAACCCTACCAAAATCAGGAGCAGGAAAAGTAGGAAAGACAGTGTTGAACAAGGTCCAAGGCCAGCTAACCCCAAGTCTCAAGTGTGCAGAGGGATTTCCAGTCTCCCAGTGACTGACAGCCATAAGATGTGCAGTTGGGCCACATTAGCACTCCCAGCTGCTCCTTCAGATGGAGAGGGTGAAGGTAAAAGGAAATGTCAGAAAATTAAGCCAATGCTGAAGGGTATTTTCTTTTACAGGTTTCCAGGAAAGCTTTGTTTTATTTTGCAGGCTCCATTAGTAATGAAAACGTACTCAGCATTTCCTTGTTGGCCTTCAGCAGCTCCGTCATGGGAGGGTTACCTTTTCTGTCTTTCTGCCATCCCTTACCTGGAGCAAATATTACCTCTGTGAAGAGCAGTATGGCTCCAGAACCATAGAAAGCAGAACAAGTGGGGATTCACCTCCTCATTCATTCATGAAGGAAGGGGCAAAAGAGTGAGAGAGAATGGGGTCAGATGACCTGTACTGATTTCGAAGGGTTGATTGCAGTCAGATTCAAATAAACCAGTTCTTCCATCTTCTGTGAGGATAGTAAACAGATTTAAAAAAAAAAATAAATAAAATGCTATTTCTTCTGAAGTAGGTCAAATGTTAAAACAGAACAAAAAGTTCTATATTTTATTTTATTTTTTTGTTCCATCCATGGTCCTGGAATGCTTGCTGACATAGCCCTACTTAGGTTTCAGCTTCTGTAGAGTGCCCTTGAGTTCTAATGATAACTGTAATGATATTTTGTGGGTTCCCCACTGCTTAAACAAAGACAGAATTTATAATGCGCCTCAGAGCATCAAAAATGGATGTTGGAAAACATTAATATTACTATTTTTATCACTATTTAGTGAGCAGTGCTAGAAGATATTAATATTACCATGATCATTATTATGGTGAGATAACGAAGAAGTGGAACTCCATGTGGCAAAGAGATTGTTGAGGGGGAGAAAATGGATGAGCCTATTTTTCCAAGTTCTTTAAATCAGGCTTAACTGGAAAAATAATCGCAGTGGCTAACAGAGTCAGGAGTCAGGGTAATTAAGTGGGTAAATGAGGCTGGTGTCATTTGAATTTATGCATTTTCCTCCATCCCTTTGTTTGCTCTGCCTTTCTCTTTCACTGGGTCTCCACTGCAATGTTGTTTATTCATGGAGGGCATGCCACAGTTTTTAATACTGGAGGGAAAATCTGAAACCCTTCATCCGCCTGGCCAATGTGTAGACTGGAGAGAACACAGGGGGATCAAAGTGATATGAAGACAACAGGGGTTTCATTAAAATGTTCCGTTCTCTGCCTGAGGACAGAGTAGTGAGAAAAGGGTGAAAAAAATCATCTAGCCCAAACAAGTTTAACTTAAAAAAAAAAGCAACGAACCACCTGTGGTCTCCTTGGAAACAGGCAAGCACACCCTCCAGCCACCTTTTAATGAAACCCCAGAGCCCCTTTATTAATTTATTAAAGAATCTATTTTCTGAAGATTCATAAACCTCATATAACTCATATTCCAACACATCTCTGCTATGCTAATGGCATGCACTTCTATGAATAATTAATTATTTAATTAGTAATAATTAGAGGTTGTTGTACAGGTCAAACCATTGGACTGACAGCATGCTATTGTCAAAATGTCATTCGAATTAATGAAACAGCATTTAAACAGGGTGATTCATCATTTAGGATGGTTACCTACTTCACCCATTCCTCCCCCACCTCCAAATACCTCTCACAGCAAATGCCACTTTAAGATTTGTATAACATGTAAAAATGAAACATTTAATATTGAGCATCCTACAGAAAGTGTGTAGCCTCTAATATTGTGTCAAACACACAGGACAGGGTGAGTTAAATGACTGAATTTATAACATTCGACATTACAGCAACAGTACATAGCCTTATACATTTACATATAATTTATGACTCCTTTTAAGTCATTGGATCTAAGCGATCACAAAGAATAAATACACTCAAAGAGAATAATTGCTCAAATACATTTGTTGGATTTCTCTGGAAAAACAATCCTTAAAGATGAATACTTAAACCAGTTTCAACTCTGGGCCTTGCCATTGGTTTTTCTGTTCCATCCATAGTTCCACCCTGTTTAGAGAATTACCTGGTCCTCAGAGAAGAACCCAGAATGAATCTCCTGGAGCTGGGGAGCCAGGTGTGGCACACCACTCCAGCCATGTCAGTTAAGCTCTGGTTTCTTTATTTCTCACGTGGAACTAATGATAATAATAATGCTGATGATAATAATAATAGGTGTAAGATTCAATGAGGTGGTCCACATAAACAGCATAGCAATATACTTTACTGTAATTGTTAATAAGTGACAGCTATCATTACCTCATATCTTAAAGGACTACTTTTAGAATTGTCAAAGCATATATTTGACAATGTAAAAATTTATGTCCTCATTATTCAAATCAGGAATCTAAGTGTGACACAATATCTCTAATCCTCTAAGTCAGGAGTCACAAACTTTTCCTGAAAGGAACAGATAGTAAATATTTTTGTTTTGGGGGCACATGTGATCTCTGGTGTAAAAAGCAGCCACAGACTGTAGATAAATAAATAGTTGCTGGGCATGGTGTTGCACACTTGTAATCCCAGAGACTCCAGAGGCTGAAGCAAAAGAATCCCAAGTTCAAGGCCACCTGGACAACTAGCAAGGCCTTGTCTCAAAATAAAAAATAAAAATGGACCAAGGATATAGCTCAGTGGTAAAGTGCTTTGGGTTCAATAACTAGTAATACACACATATGCATGCACACACACATATACAAAAAGAATAAAAAGAAAAATACTGGTCACAACGGTATCCCAATAAAACATTACAAAAGCTGACAATAGGGGAAAGAATTTGGTCTGTGGGCTGCACTGCCACCTCCTAGACTAAGCCCTGTTGACAGCCAGTGGAACCTACTAAATACCCAATAAATACTTGTTGGATCAGTGAATGAATAAATACATCCAGGACAAGACCCTTGGTCTTAATCTTAGAGTTATATTTGGCCCAGATAGTATCCCTTTAATTAAATTTACAGTATGTAAAACAGAATGGAATATGCCTTTTGGTTCTTGTTTGCAAGTAAACTCTTCCTGTTAGTATGCGAATGTGGATAGTCTTTAAGGGAATCCTAATAGAAACTTTTAACAAATCAAAAAGTCTGAAATAAAACTATTAGTTAAATGTAAAAAAAAAAAAGTCTAAATATCTGAAGATTTAAAAAAATACAGAATCAATAGTTACTTTGGTTTGAAGCTGGTTAGTGGTAGAAAGTAGAAGAATCTGTCTTATATCTCAGAAGAGCACAATTTCATTTTTTTCATCCTCTTCTTGATATTCCTGGCTGTAGCAGAACATCCAGAGTGGGCAGGAGGGAGCATGTGAAGTCAGGGTTGTGCCTTTCTCCTCAGATTCCAGCTGAATCCCAAAAGCCTCTTCCCGACTTTCTCTTCCCTTCTCCTCCAGACTCCAGTTTTTACTCATAGTTTCCTCCCAGCCTTCACGATGGTCAGGTAGTGTGGAACTCATTTTGGAGGAAAAGTTTCTAAAAATGTGACTTGCTCTTCTACTCCAGTTATTCAGCCAAACTGGGTCAATAATGCTTTAAAATAATAGCACATAATATTTTGTGGATTTTTTAATAAACACAGAGATGCAACTGCTACATCAACTGTTACACATGGGAGGATATTTATGATGAAAGAGGTCAAAGTAGACCAGACAACAGTGTCCAGGAGTAAGGGTCAACAATCCTACCAGAGACACTCCTAGTCTTTTCTATGTGTCTGTAAGAAATCCCATCCAAGCAACTACAACAAAGGATATCAATCATCCTTTCCCCCATTGGTAAAATATCAGATAGCTAGGTTATTAGAGCTATGGCAAATGGGATATCCTATAGTTTTTGTTTTGCATCTTTTAAGAATAACTGGATACAGAAAATGGAATTGTAGATGTGGGAGACCATTGATGAAATAATTGGGCCACCAAAAGTCATGTGTGCCTAAACATAAATAAAAAAGTAGCCCAAAGCAGTTAAAACTTGAAGAACACAAACTGAGCACCTTAAAGAATATCATTTATTAACTCCTGATTTCTGGGATCTAGAAGTCTGGGCACAGCTCAGCTGGATCCTTTGTTTAGGATTACAGGCTTAAAGTGCTGTGTCAGCCAGGGTTGGGGTCTCAAAAGCAGCCTGTCTGAAGATGGGTTCACCTCTAACTGCCTTCAGGATGCTGGCAGAATACATGTCATGGGATTAATGTCATCTTACCTCTTCAAAGCTATCTATCAGTGGTAAGATGGACTCCCCTGCAAACTACTAGCAAGATAGAATCTATGGAGTATAATATAATTAGGGAAATGACATTTCATCATCTTTGTATATTTTATTATTATAACTAAGTCACAAGTACTGTCCAAGGACTCCTCAAGGAGACTGTACAAGAATAGGGGTGATTGAGGACACCCTAAACTCATTCTATTACAATTGCATCACATTTTGTAATAAAGGTACACCTCAAAGATAAAAACCTCAGATCTATCAGCTCTGTGACGCCACGAAAATTTCTCAACCTCTCTGGGATTCATTTTCCTTTCATTAAAATTGACTCTATTAGTTAATAATGTTTTTGCATCTAAAATGTAATAAATGTGAATTTGATTTGTAAATATTAATTTCAATTAACATTAACTGGCCACCCTGGCTTTTTTTTCTCTTTCTTTCTCTCTCTCTTTCTTTCTTTCATTTTTGCACTTACCATTATTCTAAATGCTTTTTATCTGCACTTTCATTGTATTTGAATGTCTATGCCAACTAGCTTCTGAAATTGATATCTGAGAGGACTTAAAACTTAAAAAACATGGGAAAGTTTTACAATTCATACTAAAATGTGAAGAAGTAATTATGAGATACAGGGCTTTGCCTCCAGAGTGATTCTGGGGGACTGGAATCAATCCTATGTCTCTTCCTGTGTGGTCATTTGAGAATCCTTAGTGAGGCAAAGGTCAACAATTAGTTGCTAAACACTCATCTTCCTTTGCATGGCGTAGAGTTATTGCTGGGTACCAGGTGTCTAACCTGGGATTTTATTCCCTGGGCCTCCCTTGCATCTAGGGAGAACTATGCAGCTGAGTTCTACATTTCTGACCAATGGAAAGTGGGAGAAAATTATGTACACCACGGCCAGACCAGGACCAAGGAAACCTCCCAGGAAATTCTCCACTCTCTCTTCCCTCCTTTTTCCCACTATACATGCATATATGGGGTAATTTTGGAAGGCCATTGTGGAAAGTTATAGTCTTTGTCATCCCTAAGCCATGAATATGTGGAGTACAGCTCCCCTGTACTTTTAAATTAAAGAAGAAATGAATTTGTCTTGTGTTAAGCCACAGATATCTGAACTCATCTTTCATAACAGCTAGTATTGACTTGATCAATACGTCTTGAAAGGAATCAGTAAGTTTAAAAAACAATATATAGAGATATATAGATATATATACTTCTCCCTCTATGATAGTGCTTCTCGAACTTTAATATGTATAAAAATGACCTAGGATCTTGTTAAAATGTTGATTCTCACTTGGTAAGTCTGAAGCAGAGCTGACTTTATGTACAGGCACAACCCACATTGCCCAGATAGGAAGTCATTTTGAGTAAGGAGAATCCATCACAATGGTTTTCAAACTTCTGTTAGGTATCAGAATCCCCTAGGGGCTTGTCAAGACTTGGATTGCTGAGCCCTATCTCCAGAATTCTGAGGTCAGACCCAATAACTTATATTTCTAGCACATTCTCAGAAGCAACTTATGCTCTTGGTCCAGGGGCTACACTTTTAAGAACCAATGGTCTAAACAATTCTGGTGTAATTCAACCTTTTCCTAGCTTCTATAGAAACTCATTCCTCAGGTCAGTGCATCGTATATCACAGATGTGTTGGATAAAAGAATACTTATGAACCAGTGCCTTAAAGCACTTGTAATCACCGAGGGTATTTTTTATTGTTGCTTTTTGCTTTGAAATGTTTTTGTAAAATATTTATTTTCAGGTCTCACACTAATTGAGACTAAGTCTTTGGTTGTGGGGAAGCATTGGCATTAATATTTCTCTAAAGCTTCTCATGTGATTCTATTAAGCAACTTTATTTTAGAACTATAGCCTTAAAGAAATGTCAAGAACAGTATGAGAGAGAAGACTCTTGCTGTTCCTTAAACTATTTAACTATTAATATGAAGACCAGCCTTATCTAATTCTTTCTCTAAGCAGTGCAAGAGAGCTCCACTTCTCTAACATGTGGTTTGTATCAATGCTATTAAGTATCCCTCCGCTGGCCTTTGACGGGAGATTAAGTGAGGTTGAATGAATGCAAAGGAAGCTCAAGAAGGTTCTCCAATTTTTTTTTTTTAAATATGCAGGTGAAGTCTAATAATGGCAGGGGAGGGAAGAAGGGGGGTACAGAGAAAGCCACAGTATTTTCTCCTGGGGAACTAGAAGTTATTTCGCTTCAAACTGAAAAATAATTTTCCAATTCTATCACTAATCATTTAGCAATTACACATGTTGGTGGCAAGAACTGGACCTCATAGTGCTTTACTATTAGCAATAAAGAGGGTAAAGAGGATGCAGGAATGTATTTTTTGAAATCTACACTATGGAGGGTGTTTTTAGCAAAGAAAACTTTTCAGGGGTTTAAAGTACATTAACAATTCCTCATTATCAATCACGGAAACCATTTCCTGTCATATACAGTTACAAAAAGTATAAAGTGTTATAAACATCATATATAAGTAGCACATACATTTTTTCTCACCAAGAGGTTAATGGATAATGAGTGTGATTTGTTTCAGATGCCAGGGTCACTAGCTGTGCACCCTGCTGGGTTAAGTAGAATGTATTAGTCTAAAATCCATCTGGACCCCTCGCCCTTGACCCCTAACCCTGAGAAGTCCTCATCTTCCCAGGAATGTTGCAAGTACCAGTACATGTAGTCAATACCAAGTCACATGCTGGGCTTCCAAATATAGTTTTATGAAATAAAAATGTGGTAAACCAGGATAATAACATGGCCAAGAGTTAAGGGAATTGAGTTTATTCTTAGCAAGTTCTGAATCCCATCTATGTGACTTATCATCTATGAGCTCTTCAGGCAGGCTCCTTGACCTCTCTCTTGGTCTCTCTGTATTTTCTTCCCATGCAGTTCTTATGAACAAACAAGATGTTCAGAGTGTTCAGTATTTATTATCCTCTTTCTCCATCTTTCCTGAAGAGAAACCCTCTTTGTATAAATGTTTTTCTACATAGGTCCTTTTTCACTTTGTGTTTAGTGTTTTATAGTTTTCCCAAGATGGACCATATGTCAATTGAATTTTATTTAACCTTCTTGGTACTCATTGTGCTTCTTCAGTCTGAAACTTTCTTTATCACCTAGTTTAATACATTTTCAGTCATCATTGATTTAATTAATTATTCTCTGACTGTCACTACCTTTGTACTCTGTTTCTGAATCTTCTCATATTAATTCCTGGGTCTCAGCCTCTGTGTCATCTGGGTCTCAGCTTCTGCATCTTTCCAAGTTGTATTTTGAGTATTTGACTTACAGTTGTCTTTCTGTCTACTAATGTTTTATCTAAGCCTAAACCTAATGTTTAACACTTCAATTAGATTTTATAAAACTTCAATGATTAAGCTTTATATTTTATTTTATTTTTGATTAACATGTTAATTGAACATATTGATGAGGTAGAATCCATTATTTCAACACATGCTTAAAACATTTTTTTTTTTGTTTCTAGGGTTTTATTTGGTTCCTTTTACAATCATGTCTATTTTATTTCATAATAGGTTCTTTTCCATTGTGGCTCCCATGATATTTTCATTATTTGAAATGTTACTTATCTGAATTTTCTTTGGAACTTTTCCACCTTCTCAGTGTCTTAGAATGCATCATTTCTTCATGGAATTTAAAATTTTATCATGAGCTCCCCTCAGCAGGTTGTTTTCTCCCCCCAGGAAGAGGATAAGTATGAGAATCATCCTACAGAGAACTGCTGTAATTATTTTTTGCCATACTCTAGGAATTTCACTGGTTTAGGATCAGTTTTACATGAATTTGTACCTTTGAGGAAAGTCCTGTAGCATGTATGTGTGAAATCATAGACCTAGAGCTCATGTAGACAATCCTGGTTTTTACATTTTCATCGAAGACTTTGCGTCCACCCCTACTTCAGGGCAGAAAAATGCATCCAGGTTACTTCCCTGTGCTAATAGGAAAAATCTTTATATCATTTAAGGATATGTCTTCAATATATTCAAATTTCCTAGCTCACACAGAACTGCAGGACTAAGGTCACATCTCTTGATCTTGTTTAGGTATTCAAACCCAATTCCTTAGACCCTAGAACTTAACATCTTATTCATATTCCTCTGGACACTGATGTATCAATTAGTTCATGAAATCTATGTTCTGGCTTTAATTTCATTACATTTTGACCCCTTCCTTTCTTCCTCCCTTTCTCTCCTCTTCCTTCCCTTCTCTCCCCATTTCTTCCTCCCTTTCTTTTTTTCTTTTCTTTTCTTTTTCTTTTGAGTTTAATTAAGTGGAACACACTGGAGAAAATGGGCAGTAGCATACTTTCACTGTATTTCTTAAGTAACTTTGGTTGCTTTGATAGTCTCACGTGTTCTGCAAAATATCTCGAAGCTGGCCTTTGAGTAATAGTGATTTGAGTCACTTCTATCCTATGTCTCTCTTTTGGTGTGACCAGCCTGGAATTATGTCACATTTGTCAATACAAAAATCACAATTTGCCATGAACTTATTATTTTTCTGAATGAATTTCTGTACAAGTAATATAAAGGGGGGAAATCAAGAGACCAAGGGACTTCAATAAGAAAAGCACCCAGCCACGTATTGAAGGCCAATGCCAGTCATAGAACCAGGCACCTAACCCCAAGCTAGGGTGGCCACTGAAAACCTGGGTGACATGGGTTCTTTTATTTCTTATGTTCCACCTCTCTCCTGTTTTTCCCTCTAACTATGCTCCTTCTTGACCTGAGCCAAATAGTCATTGTTTTATATTAATAATGCAGAACTTTCAAGTGCATCTCATCAAAGAACACATTATGCACTTTTTCTATTATGTTATTGTAATAAGCACCCAAAAGTAAATGGTCTAAAACAACAAGGCATATTTTTTTGTACATTTACATGATCTTCATGGGTTGTGACAGGTATCACTTTTCTTAGTCGAAAGCAAGTCACTTGGCTATGCCTAAAGTCAAGGGTGCAGGTACTAATCATTCTACCACATACCAGAGAGAAGCATTAGAGATATTTGGTGTACAGAACTCATGACTGCCACACCACTCCATCCCAGAAGTCCTTTCAACAACTCTCATGTTTACTGAACAGGAGCCACTGGGCTGTGATGCCTCTGCAGAGGAGGAACAGCTAAGAGGGAACACCACGGCCAACCTTGTGATTGTACCCAAACCTGCTGTGACCAAAGGGAGACTGCAGAGGGCTCAACCTCTGCATCATATGCCCCTTCCATAAATAGTGACTTTGGTTTATTTGAACCAGAGACATTCTAAAAAACTAGACTAACTTGTGATGTAAAATAGTGATCTTTCCTCTCAGGACTGTAAAGAACTGTGACTTTATAGTTTATGCGTCATATTAACTGCATGATCTGAGAGCAAATATCGTCATCTCAAAAGCAGAGTAAAAGAAGAGGTTTTTCTCAGTTTTCTCATTTGCAAAATGGAACAAATCTTACCTACTTTGCAGGATTATTTTGAGAAATAGATAATGGCATATCTAAAATTCCAAGCATATTTTCAGTATACAGAAAATATTCATTCCATTTCTTGTTCTGAGGTATGAAGAATCATTGAAGAATAGATTGACTAGGGACTTCTTCACAAATCAAATGGGACTTAAAATCATTTCATACAGTGTAAAACATTGATTTAAACTCAATAACAAAAACAACAGAAATAACACATGCCTAGATATTTTCAATTGCTTGTTCCTAAACAAAAAAGTTTTAAAAATGTCATTATAATGTATCAAACTCTGTTATAAGTTCCTTACAAATATTGACTCATTTAATTTACATAATTACTATAAAAATACAGATGTCATTACAATTATGATTTTATAGGTGGTGAAGCTGGGGCACAGAGAAGTTAAGCTACTGGCCTAAGTTCTCACAGGGATAGAGCTGGCATTTGAACCCAATCAATATGTCTCCAGAATCCATGATTTCACTCAATAGAGTACTATCCTCTTTCCTAATGCAGCAAATTATTTATTTTGGAACTGCAACTCTGGAGTAACCTGTTATTTCTACTAGCTGGAAGCAGGAAGTCGTGTGTGGCATCCCTGAGTAGACAGGGTCATAGCAAGTTTTCCTTCTTGTCTTTCACCTCCTGACACAGGGGCAGGGCTGGTTTTAACACAGTGTGCTCCTTGTGGCTGGTGAACTGGAAAGCAGCAGTTGTTTTAATACCCATATATCACTTTTCTTTTAACATCTGAGTTTCCACCAGTTCTTATCTACAGATGGCTATGAATTTATAGACATTTTAAGTAGTTATTAAGTACTTTATGCAATCTTCTTTTTTTTTTTTTTTCCCCAACTGGGGATTGAACTCAGGGGCACTCGACCACTAAGCCAGCCTTATTTTGTATTTTATTTAGAGTCAGGGTCTCACTGAGTTGCTGAACACCTCGCTTTTGCTGAGGCTGGCTTTCGACTAGCAATTTTCCTGCCTCAGCCTCCCCAGCTGCTGGGATGTCGCACGATATCATACTGGCTATTTCATGCAATCTTTAATACTTTGTATCACAAACATACTACAGTCCTACTTACTGGTTTGGCAGACTAAGAGTACTGCAACAATCATGCTGAAATCCCAGTTTATTTCACTACATAGATATGGTTTCATGTGCCTTTTGAACTCCATAAATGCTACATCCTAAAGGTGCTATGTCAATTAGCTCCACAGTTATGTAAATGTAATATCCATTCATAATTATCTAGACCTAGGCAACCCAGTGGCTTATTCTGTTTGGTCTTTTTCAAAAGCAAGAAGCTCTTTGTTCAATTCTGTCTGCACTTGAATGCGTTTCTTAGATCATTTCTAAATGATTTTCCTAGATGTGTTTTGTGGGGTGAATGGAAAAGTATAAATCTAGACATCAGCTTCTCAGAGTGCCACAAAACCTGAAGGGTGTCCACTGTACTAAATTGTGCAGGTAGAGAAGGCTTCCAATGAAGGTTTCTACCTAAGGAAATGGCTAAATAAGTAGTCTGTGACATCCCCTAATTTGCATATGCCCTCAAACCCTACACATAGGTCACTATTTCAAAACAAATTAAAAGTGAAAGAAATATACTTGAAGAGAGCTAGGAGATATTTATCACTATCTAAAAGATGCAAAATAAATAAAAGATAACCACCCCCTCCAAATAAAACAGAACTCAGAAAGCTCCCTCTTCATTGTTAGGCAACCAATTAATTTTGATTAGGTCAGTTTCCTCAAGTATACTGCCCAGTGGTTGAGGGGTTAATGAAATTAGACCGGGTTACCAGGATAACTGAGGAGTGATTCTTGCATGAATAAGAATTCATGAGTGGGAGTGAGAAGTGTCACCTCCCTCCCCATTTCAAGGTACTTCAGGCTCAACTGGATATAAAAATTAGACAGTGTTCTTTCTGCTTCATACATCACCCAGCAGAACACAGCTGGCTGTTTGGCTCTGGGGCAAACACATTTGAATAGACAAAAATACAAGCTATGTTAGGGTAGCTTGACTGAATCGCCCTTCAACCTGAGTTTATTTTTTATTCATTTATTTATTTATTCATTCACTTCTTTGTCAAGCTAGGAGGACTTTGAAAATGTCCAAAATTCGCACAACACCACTTCTTTTAGGAAGGAGTACTTCCCTACTGAAGTTTTACACTGTCATTGTTCAACACAATCATCGTCAGCATCATCTCTGCCTACCACTGTGAATCTCCATGTGACAAAGGAGATGCCAAGATTGTGAATTTGAGAAGGCTTAAAATCAAGGTGTTAAAAATCTAGACTTATTCAAGACAACCCCTCCTTCTGCTTTTCCAACATTGAGGGATCGGCATCCCTTTTCAAGTTCAGTATCAGTCTACAAAGCTATAATATCCTGTAAGGCCTATGAAATGGCCACCTGCTCCCCTGGGTGCTGAGGCAAGCCACCCTGTTCATTAGGTGCAGTTAAGTCTGCCACAGGTGGAGATTTTACTGAATCATCATTGTATGTGAAATAATCAATGGAGTTTTCAAAGGGAAAGAGATGTTAAGCCTGGAAGACAGAAACTCAGAATAAATGGAAGCACATAAAGAGGAGAGGTAGGACCTTGGAGTTGGAATTTCAGTGCTCCTGTCTTCTTTCTGTAGTCAGGATGCACAAAGGAACAGACCTCCAATTTTATCAAATCACAATACCATATCCCATGGGAAAGTCGAAGGCTCATCCAACCCTCCTTCCAGGACTTTGCAGGAGATAGGAACAGATTGGTCCTGCAAATATAACTACATTCATATTATATGGATGAAAAAAATAATTGGGGGCAGACCCTACCAAAACAACAACAAAATTCTTTTTCTCTAACTATCATCAAAGTAACTCCAATCTTTAGCAAAAATGTATTTGATGATGACATCTGACACTTCAAAGCATATGAGAATTCCTGACATACTTGAGAAAGAGAAAGAAAGGTGTGGGCTGCCCCCATGAAGGAAAACAACAAGAGTAGCATAATTAAATTTAGGTATATATTAAGACTGATTTTGAATTAAAAAAAAACTAACTTTATTCTTTTTAAAAATAATCTGTGCATGATTTATAAAATACACATTATGCTTCTATGCTTCGAGCGTTGTCTTACTTTAAAAGAGTTTATTTACTCTTTTGCACCTGATTGCATACATATATATAAATATATGTGTGTCTATAAAGTGTGATATGTGACTTGAGTATTATAGATACTAGAAATTAAGATCAGAATAAAAGAATCTGTGATTTTCCTGCTTATAACTTCTTGGTGACCCACAAGTATTTAGTGAACTACCTCTGATGAAAGTGGTGCAGGCTGTGCATTTATTGTTATTCAATAAATGCTGACATTGTGGAAAGACACAAACATGTTTGATCTGTGTTAATGGCATAGCTAGCTCCCCACCACTGGCCTTTTGATTTCACTGTAGCTTTGCCATCAATGCCTGTCTTGACATTGCCCTTCTTCACCCCTCCAATCTCCACACTCTATTCTGCCACTCACTTCATATTCCAAAATCTAACCTTTTTTCAAGACTAGGCTTGCAGTTACACACCCTCTAATTCTCCAGGTCTGAGTTAGAGGCCTTCCTAGCACCCTAAGTTTCTATCTTAGCACCTGCTACAATTTTTTGCTTGTGTTCTAGTTGTAAGATCAGGAAGTGGTTTCTCATGCCTTTGAAATTTTCTTGATAGGGTGCAATGTGTAATCAATATTCACTAAGTAATTGCTGAAATAAACCAAATCTAAATTTCAAAACAACGTTTTAATTTAAAATGAGTTTTTAAAGATTTACTCAGAATGACAATTTTAAAAGGTTCAGCATAGAAGAGAAGGTAGGAGGAATAAACTAACTATTCATTGACATTAAAAGTAAGGACATCTAGAGAATATCATAATTTTGAAATATAAATTATTGCCACACCTACACTTAAAGATGGAATTCAGTTGGTTACCAAAGAAAGAATGTTCAGATGAATGTCAAAGTAGAGAGATACTGCTGAATTTTACAAATTTTGCTTTTGGACACATTCAATTTTGGCATGAGTACACTATTTAGGCAGGTGCTCATTTTGTTATCCCTTCCTCACAGAAGCCACGAAAACCTAAGGTGTGTGAAGATCTCCAAAGTATCCATGATCCTCTATCTTTCCATACTTTTTCTAGCTATGTCAAGCCCAAATGACATGGCTTGCCTAGCCTGTGAATTTGGCTTAGGAAGTTGTATAGATGAGTCTTGGGACCAGAAAAAGGAGAAAAATTTAAATAGCTATTATGCACTGACTGGTTGCTATAATGCCAGAAATTTCTAAATAATTTTACATTAATCAAGAAATATAATCCTCACAATGATTGTCTAAGATTCACATTTGTATCACCAGATGAGGAAACTGAATCTCACTAAGGTGAAGTCACTTGTCTAAAACTATTTAGCAATTGAAAGGCAGAAGAATTGGAATCTAATTCTGCTTGACACCAAATTTGCATATGATCTCTGTGCCCTAAAGACCACCCCACCTTGGGGATGTTCATGGTAAACAAGGTTCATCTTAAAGGAATGATACGAGTCACCTGCTATTGAGTTGATGCCCAAAAGAAATAATTAGGGACACTCAAAAACAGGGTTGTAGAGCATGATGGATGTATTAATTAATCTGGAGATATAAAGAAAGCACACATATACATTCATTCATTGGGGCTGGGGAGATAGCTCAGTCGGTAGAGTGCTTGCCTCGCAAGCACAGGGCCCTGAGTTCGATCCCCAGTACCGCCAAAAAAAAAAAAAAAATTCATTCATTGAACAAACTACTGATGTCCTATTTTTGCCCTAGTTCAATACCACTATTACAAGACCCTTCATGTCTTCTGTATAAAGGAAGAGAATTTCATCCCATTCACATTTAGTGGAATAACTGAACAAATGACTTTATTCAGTCATTCAATTTTTAGTATGTATTATGACCTGTTAACAGATAATCTTGTCCTTTTCCTATGTTATCTGACTTAATCAAGCTTCAATTCATTCCCATTCTCACTCCTAGTAATTTGGAAGTTTTGCTCAGTAAATGTAACTAATTTGGAAGTTTTACTCAGTTTTCAATGTAACTAATTATGACTTCCCCATTCCTGCTATAATTAAACCTTTAATCCTCTATTATTACATTTGAATGTAAAAGTCAGGCTCTCCACTCCTCATGCTACTGTAGCCCAGTACAGTGGAAAATATGACTTCTTATGTCATTTCTCTATGTCTTCTCCTTGCTTCCTTTGTTGAGTTAAAGTTCAGTTCCAAATTAAGTTTTATTTTCTCCTACAATAGAATGCACCATCTGTTTCAAAAATATTTATCTAACAAATACCTTGTAAATTTGTTTCAAAATTTCTCAACTATTTGTATTTAACATGTATCACTGATTTGTTTCTTGCCAACATTTTCATTTTTCTTCATGCTTGCCTTGCTGTTATGAACCAATTGATGATGATTTAAAATATTTCCTGAAATATTTCTTCAGCTAAATGGCATCTTGTCTGCTTTGCTTTCCTTCCCTGTTATTTCACCATCTTTGGGCTTCCAGAATTTTGGATGAGAAATCTGATGCTAGTCTGTAAATTCTTCCTGGGTGGAAGCTTAGCGCACATTCTCTTTATCTTATATTCAGCAATATTCTGGATGTGTGTCTTATTAATTCTGCCTGAGACTAAGTTGACTCCACCAACCTGCTCATTCAAGTCCTTCTCAAAATCCAGGAAATTTTCTTCAGTCATTTACATGAGCATGAGCCTCCCTCCCCACCTCCTCCCTCTCTGGAACTCATTTCTTGCACATTAGTCTTGAGCCTGCCCTTTCAGCCTCTCACCTTCTCTCATGGTTTCTGCATCTTTGCTCATTTGTGGTGTGAGTTATTTCTTCCTTTGGCCTTACAGCCCACCACTTCTGTTTTCAACAGGATTTACCCTCTTTTTAAATAATCCAATGAATTTTTAATGTCATGGACCATGTTACCAAATTCAAAACAGAAGTGTTTTGTGTATATTTTCAGATTTTACTCACTTGAGAGCTATATTATTTTAACAAAATTTCTTAATTGACATTTTCATTATTTTTACTTCAATCAGGACTCCTTGTTCCTGACAATCAGCTTAGTCTTCCCCACTCAGTTTGCTCATATCCTTGAGTTATAAATTGTCTTCAGCTCATTATGGAAAATTCAGTTAAACCATGCATTTTGAAGAATGTAAAACTAGATAATTGGAAGAAACAATGTTGTCTCTCTCCTTAAGGACTATCAGAGAACAAATTGCCAAATAGTTAACCCTCTACTAAGGTCTTCTTCTCCTGGGCCTCTAGGGAGCCCATTACAGTCCTCTCAACCTCAGGGACCAGGAGCAGCTCGACCAATTCATATGGCTGTCCTCCATGCCCCTCAGGATCAGCTGGACCAGGCAATATTGCCAGGAGAGACTTTTTTGCCAACTTACCACACTGGAAGGTACAGAATTCTAGGCTTCTCGTTCCTCAGGAAGAAACAAGACCTCCTCCTTACACCTGGTATTCTGTCTCCTCACCCATAGAGTTCTAAAATCTGGACTTCTTCTTTTTTTTAGAACCCAGATTATCAGATCTACCCTGCAGGGCCCTCAAGTCTACCTTCCCCAGTGATAACCCATGCTGCAGAGGGAAATAGGAGGATAGGAGAGTCAGGGCCACATGGTCTCATTGCTCTCTTCCCAGCATTTTCTCAAAACATATTTACTGAGCACCACCACGTGAGGCCACCAGGACATCTTGAGATGGAATTATCAGAGAAACTTATAGCTTGATATAATTTTGTGCTAATATTTTATTAATATTTTAATTTTAGTATTTATAAGATTAATTTATTGTCTAAGACTTATTTTATATTAGGTAGAGAGAAATGAAGGGAGGAGAAGGGGTATAGGGGTAGGAAGGCTAGTAGAGTGAAACAGACATTATTACCTCATGTACATATATGACTGCATGACCCATGTGACCCTACAATATGTACAAGCAGAAAAATGAGAAAGTATACTCCACTTCTGTTTGATTTATCAAAATGTATAAATTCATCCTACTGTAATGTACAACTAATTAGAAGAGATAAAAAGATTTTTTAAAAAGTTTATGAGTCCATTAAAAAAATTACAGCTAAAAATGGAATGACTCTCAACAAATAACAAATAACAGGGGAATCAGAGCTCAGTCATTTTGTTTTAAGATGGATGAAAACTTCAATAATGTGAAAATCTTGACTGACATTACATTAAAGTATGCACTATCACCATTTGAGGATGGTTTAGAATGACTCATTGTTTGGTAGGACTTCAGAGCTAACAAAGCAATTTGCTGATATTCCATAGATTCCCAAGAAAACTCGGGATATAAGTGTTAGCATTGAGTCATTAATCTTGGACAGGTTAAGTGATTTGCCAAATAAATTAGTAATAACAATCAGAACCCAAATTTTCTTATTCCAAAATCAATTGTAACATACCCTTAGATTTTCTACCACAGAAGCTCAATGTCATTGGATAGTGATAGCATGATATAACGTTATCTCAAATCTCTGTAAATAATGTTAAATTTCTACAATGTAATAAACTGACAAATGTGTTTTGGCAAAGAACATATCAATTCTCTAGTCCAGAGATTAATTTACAAGCAGATTATTTTTCCTCTGAAAAATTAAGACTGTACATACACAGAGTTAGACAATGTAAGTATACTACACATATAAGCTTTAAATCCAAATTTGGA